>NW_027211044.1:0-85000 GCF_029030835.1 Brachyistius frenatus
CATCCATCCATCCATCCATCCATCATCCATGCATCCATCCATCATCAATCCATCCATCATCCATCCATCCATCCATCATCCGTCTATCCATCCATCCATCATCCATCCATCCATCCATCATCCATCCATCAATCATTGTCCATCCATCCCATCCATCCATCCATCCATCCATCCATCAATCATCCGTCCGTCCATCCATCCATCATCCACCCATCTATCAATCCAATCATCCATCCATCCATCCATCAATCATCCGTCCGTCCATCCATCCATCATCCACCCATCTATCAATCCAATCATCCATCCATCCGTCCATCCATTCATCCATCCATCCATCCATCCATCCATCCATCCATCCATCCATCCATCCATCCATCCATCCATCCATCCATCCATCCATCCATCCATCCATCCATCATCCATCCATCCATCCATCCATCATCAATCCATCCATCATCCATCCATCATTCATCCATTATCCATCCATCCATCATCCATCCATCCATCCATCCATCCATCCATCCATCCATCCATCCATCCATCCATCCATCCATCTATCCATCCATCCATCCATCCATCCATCCATCCATCATCAATCCATCCATCATCCATCCATCATTCATCCATTATCCATCCATCCATCATCCATCCATCCATCCATCCATCCATCATCCATCCATCATCCATCCATCCATTAATCCATCCATCCATCCATCCATCCATCCATCCATCCATCCATCCATCCATCCATCCATCCATCCATCCATCCATCATTCATCCATCCATCCATCCTGAAAAAAGTTGGCATGTGTTTGATATGAAATAGAAAACAGGACGTCTTCATTGAAGATCCTCAGGATGTTTGGTAGTTTTATTTGGAACATGACGGATGATTATTTTGTGTTTTGATGAACTAATGAAATCAATTCGAGCTCTACAGCTGAGAGCGGAACCAGTGTGATATTTCTCTTGTAAAACATAATTTTTATCTGAGAAGAAATAGTGAAAATACCCCTTTAAATGACCTCCTCGAACGTCTGGTTGTGTCTGACAAACAGTCCAAAGCTGAGAATCTGACCAGAGAATCTAAAATCAGAGCTCTGTGGTTCCTGAAACATCCAATAATAATTCTAGCCGGAATGGCAGACATTATTTAGGTGGATGTGACCATCTTTAATCCTGCGTCTTCATCAGGGAAGAATTAATACACACGTTTTACAAAGACAATAATTTTGGATCTACACATTAAAAGCTACGCAAAACCCGGGTTTGAATGGAGACCTGGATTTCTCTCCATTTTTTTAACCGTGCCTTCATGTGTTGTTTCTCTTTGGACAACTGGGTCAGTTTAAATGTTACTTTACTTACTTTTATGTTTGAATGTATGTTAAACTATGAAGAGATTTTAAGATTTTTTATTAACATCTGCATTTTGTTTCTAGTCCAGACATCAAGTTTCCTGTCATGTGTCTTTACCTGCTTCCCATGTACTGGGTGACAGTTCATTGGTCCAGACGGGTCATGTGACCACTTACCAGCGGATTATAAGGAACCGCCCTGATGAAGACTTTAGAGGCTGAGCCACGTTGGCATTAGTTTTTACTGGGACTGACTCATTAAAGGCTTTTTAATGAGTCACCCTCAGATTTCTTCAAGTTTTCAACTCATACATTCAACTTTGTGTGCATGTTAAGGCTCATTACTGGAACTCTGACAAATATTTTGACTTCCACTGCAAACTAGATGAGGCGACAATTTCTGTTAGCATGTCAGTTCATGCTACATACGTGTTGTGCTTATCCTCAAACCCGGTGTGAATGAAGATGTTGAATTATCACAGTAGCAGAGATGAGTCGTCATGGTGACCAGTGTCTGTCTCCTGCAGCCTTCTACTCACATGGAGGGACGTGCAGCACCTCCTGGTGAGGACATCCCGACCCATCCACCTGAAAGCTGACGACTGGAGGACCAATGCCGCCGGACACAGAGGCACTCTGCTTCCCTTCTCACACTGATTCATGCTGGAAGACAGTCAGCTGATCACAGGTCACCATGACAACGCTGAACACTTAGTGATATTCACTTTGCCTCTTCTCTCCTCCCACAGTCAGTCATCTGTATGGTTTTGGCTTGGTGGATGCAGAGGCCATGGTGCTGGAGGCCTCGAGGTGGAGGACGGTTCCTCCTCAGCGCACCTGCAGTCAGACGCCTGAGCGACGCACCAGGTGAGCTGAAGGCAGCGTGTCGCTCAGTGTGTGCGTCCTTCAGAAAGTCAACCTGTCTGCACACGTTAGAGAGAAGAACCCGGTCCAACGAACACCTTCACTTCAACATCCTACGATGAAGTTAACCAAGCAGAGATCGGGGTGGGGGAGATGAGGAGGAGGAAGAGGAGGAGGAGGAGTAGGAAGAGGGGGAGGAGGAGGAGGAGGAAGAGGAGGAGGAGGAGGAGGTGGAGGAGCTGGAGGATACACATACCTCACACACACACACACACACACACACACACACACACACACACACACACACACACACACACACACACACACACACACACACAGTCAGTCAGTGTGTGTATGTGTGTGTGTGTGTGTGTGTGTGTGTGTGTGTGTGTGTGTGTGTGTGTGTGTGTGTGTGTGTGTGTGTGTGTGTGTGTGTGTGTGTGTGTGTGTGTGTATGTGTGGGTGTGAGTTTGTTACCTCATTGTGACCTTTTCCAGTATAAACATGGACTTTGTCTGGACTAGTAGTCCCCAAAGCAAAACATAATTTCTGAGGTTGTGGAAAAAGTTAAGCTGTGAATGGAGGTTTGATTCAAGTTAAGGTTGGTTATAGGTACAGTTAATAATGAGTTGGTTATAGGTACAGTTAATAATGAGTTGGTTATAGGTAAGGTTAACAATGAGTTGGTTATAGTTAAGGTTAACAATGAGTTGGTTATATGTACAGTTAATAATGAGTTGGTTATAGGTACAGTTAATAATGAGTTGGTTATAGGTAAGGTTAATAATGAGTTGGTTATAGGTAAGGTTAACAATGAGTTGGTTATAGGTACGGTTAATAATGAGTTGGTTATAGGTACGGTTAATAATGAGTTGGTTATAGGTAAGGTTAACAATGAGTTGGTTATAGGTATGGTTAATAATGAGTTGGTTATAGGTACGGTTAATAATGAGTTGGTTATAGGTACGGTTAACAATGAGTTGGTTACAGGTAATGTTAATAACGGTTAATAATGAGTTGGTTATAGGTACGGTTAATAATGAGTTGGTTATAGGTAAGGTTAATAATGAGTTGGTTATAGTTAAGGTTAATAATGAGTTGGGTATAGGTACGGTTAATAATGAGTTGGTTATAGGTACGGTTAATAATGAGTTGGGTATAGGTACGGTTAATAATGAGTTGGTTATAGGTACGGTTAATAATGAGTTGGTTATAGGTAAGGTTAACAATGAGTTGGTTATAGGTACGGTTAATAATGAGTTGGTTATAGGTACGGTTAATAATGAGTTGGTTACAGGTACGGTTAATAATGAGTTGGTTATAGGTACGGTTAATAATGAGTTGGTTATAGGTAAGGTTAACAATGAGTTGGTTATAGGTATGGTTAATAATGAGTTGGTTATAGGTACGGTTAATAATGAGTTGGTTAACAAGTTAAGGTTAATAATGAGTTGGTTATAGGTACGGTTAATAATGAGTTGGTTATAGGTACGGTTAATAATGAGTTGGTTATAGGTAAGGTTAATAATGAGTTGGTTATAGTTAAGGTTAATAATGAGTTGGGTATAGGTACGGTTAATAATGAGTTGGTTATAGGTACGGTTAATAATGAGTTGGGTATAGGTACGGTTAATAATGAGTTGGTTATAGGTACGGTTAATAATGAGTTGGTTATAGGTAAGGTTAACAATGAGTTGGTTATAGGTACGGTTAATAATGAGTTGGTTATAGGTACGGTTAATAATGAGTTGGTTATAGTTAAGGTTACTAATGAGTTGGTTATAGTTAAGGTTAATAATGAGTTGGTTATAGGTAAGGTTAATAATGAGTTGGTTATAGTTAAGGTTAATAATGAGTTGGGTATAGGTACGGTTAATAATGAGTTGGTTATAGGTACGGTTAATAATGAGTTGGTTATAGGTACGGTTAATAATGAGTTGGTTATAGGTAAGGTTAACAATGAGTTGGTTATAGTTACGGTTAATAATGAGTTGGTTATAGTTAAGGTTAATAATGAGTTGGTTATAGTTAAGGTTAATAATGAGTTTTTTTATAGGTACGGTTAATAATGAGTTGGTTATAGGTACGTTTAATAATGAGTTGGTTATAGATACTGTTCTGGTTAAGGTCTTCTTTTTCCTCAATAATTACATGTCAACACCATGTCCTATAAAGGATATCTGTGCTGCACTGAGTTTAATCTATTGCTTTCGTGCAACTGTTCAGTGATCTTCCTTCGGACTCTTCAGGCACATCCATGCTGGCCATAACCTGAACAGCAGCATGACCACTTCTGGATGTGCAGAGGATCTGGAGCACCACGTGGATTACCTGGAGCATGTGGTGGTCAAGGTGCTGATCCTCCACCCACGACGAGGAGACCTGGAGATCATCCTCATCTCTCCGTCTGGGACTCGATCTCAGCTCCTGGCCAAGAGGTGAGAGTGTTCAGCAGGTCCAGCTGGACCTTCATTAAAGGGTTGGTTCCACCATATATCCCAGCGCCCTTTAGCCCTGTAGATGCTACATCTGTGAATGTAAACCAGGGCTGTTTACAGCACACACAGTCTCACCTTCAGAATGGACCAGAGAGGCCGTGGTCCAGCTGATCTAGTTTCTGTCCAGGCCCACAAGCTCTCTGTGATTGTAAATGGCTTGATGTGAAGGGTACATGAGCAGACGGCTTTAACTTCACCTTGTCCACTTCTCAGTCACCTCACTGTTGTTCACAGGTTGTTCGACAGTTCCAACAAGGGCTTCAGGAACTGGGAGTTCATGACCATTCATTTTTGGGGTGAGAGGGCAGAGGGCACGTGGACTCTGGAGATTACGGACTCACTGTCAAAGCTGCGCAACCCTGAGGTGCTGGGTGAGGTCCAACAAGACACACGCTCAGGCTTACTTGTCAATCAACCGTCACATCTGAGAGCGACCTGCAGCTTTGGGACTGAAGCTTTATTATTGTGACTGTTACAGGAAACCTAAAAGAATGGACTCTGATTCTTTACGGAACATCTCAGAACCCTGACCAGACCCACCCTGCTCAGCACTCCCATTCAAGGATGCTGGAGACCTCCAATCCAGAGGAGGTGCTGGAGGAGCCAGAGCTCCAGGAGGAGGAGGAAGATGAGGATGAGGAGTACAGTGGTGAGAGAATCCAAAAAGTTACAGATTAAAGAACATACAGGACAAAAACCACTGGTTTCTCACACATTTATGTGCATTTTTTTTTACAGGTAGATGATTTTCATTAATAAATGAAAAATATACCAGAGAGCATAAAGGAAGTGGTGGTTGGATATGGAAAGAATATTTGATGTGTCTTTCAGAGAAATTAGAAATTAAAATTGGAAAACACGTTGGTGTGATGGTGATGATGGTGATGATGATGATGATGGTGGTGGTGATGATGATGGTGGTGATGATGATGATGGTGGTGATGATGATGGTGGTGATGGTGGTGGTGATGACGGTGGTGATGGTGGTGGTGATGAAAATGATGATGGTGGTGGTGATGAAGATGATGATGGTGGTGATGATGGTGGTGATGATGATGATGGTGGTGATGGTGGTGGTGATGATGGTGGTGATGATGGTGGTGGTGATGAAAATGATGATGGTGGTGGTGATGATGATGATGATGATGATGGTGGTGATGATGATGATGGTGGTGATGATGATGGTGGTGATGGTGGTGGTGATGGTGGTGGTGATGATGGTGGTGATGATGATGGTGGTGATGATGATGGTGGTGATGGTGGTGATGATGATGGTGGTGATGATGGTGGTGGTGATGAAAATGATGATGGTGGTGGTGATGATGATGATGATGGTGGTGATGATGATGATGGTGGTGATGATGATGGTGGATGGTGGTGGTGATGGTGGTGGTGATGATGGTGGTGATGATGATGGTGGTGATGATGATGATGGTGGTGATGATGGTGGTGGTGATGATGGTGGTGATGATGGTGGTGGTGATGAAAATGATGATGGTGGTGGTGATGATGATGATGGTGGTGGTGATGGTGGTGGTGATGATGGTGGTGATGATGATGGTGGTGATGGTGGTGGTGATGACGGTGGTGATGGTGGTGGTGATGAAAATGATGATGGTGGTGGTGATGAAGATGATGATGGTGGTGATGATGATCATAATAATGATGATGATCATAATATTGGTCTTCATCCAGGTCCCTGCCACAGTGAGTGTGGAGACCAGGGCTGTGATGGACCAGACGCTGACCACTGCCTCAACTGTGTCCACTTCAGTTTGGGCAGCTTGAAAACAGGCAGGTAAGAGTTAACAGAAGAAAATGAAGTGTAAGGACACGCCTGCTCCCATGATGCTTCACTTTAAAACTGTACTCATGCTTACTGTACTTATGCAACCTAGTTTCCAAAAAAGTTGAGATGCTGTGTAAAATGTAAATAAAAACAGAATAGAATGATTTTCAAATCCAATAAACCAATATTTTATTGCAGTTTGACTGCAGACAACATATCAAATATTGAAACTGAGAAATTGTATTGTTTTATAAAAAAATATCTTCTCATTTTGAATCTGGTGCAGCAACACATCTCTATAACGTTGTTTCAGAATCATGTTCACCACTGAGCTGCATCACCTCTTCTTTTCTCCAGTTTCTGAAGTTTAGAAAGTGAAATGTGATTCCATTCTTGCCTGATAGAGGCAACAAAAGGACACCAAAATGTGATATGTTGTCTTTAGTCTAGCTGCAATTAAATATGGATTAAGAGGATTTACAAATCATCGTATTCTGTTTTTATTTACATTTTACAGTGTCCCAGCTTTTTGGGAAACGGTGTTGTATCAACAGTCAGACATGTGTCAGGTGGAAAGGCTCGTGTGTGAAGTCCGACAAGGAACTGCAGGGAGTGATGTCATGTTCCGAATCGTCCTCCGACTCACGTGTGTTCAGTCAGTCTAACCAGTGAAACCATGTTAGATGACCACGTGTGTCCCGCTGTGCTCTGACTCTCTGCTGCCCCCTGTGTGTGTGGAGGACCTGCGTGAGCCACTGTCCACTGGGACACTACGAGGACGTGGAGTCCCGCCGCTGCCGCCGCTGCTCTACGGGGTGTGAGAGATGTGTCGGTCGATCTGCTGGCGAGTGTCTCTCCTGCCGAACAGGCCTTTATTTCAACACGCTGAACTCCAGCTGCAGTGACACCTGTCCTCCAGGTGACTTTACTGACGACAGTAAGTCAGCACACACACACACTACAGAACATACATGTGTAGTCGGCACGCTGATCAGAGGTCTGCAAACCTTTTCAGGGTGTGTTGGTGTGTGTGTGTGTGTGTGTGTGTGTGTGTGTGGTTATTGATTGTTCATGACAAAAAATGAATGTTGGGCTATTGGCTGTGCAGCGTAGATAATAAATACATATTATAATAACTGTGATTTGTGACTCTGCTGCTGCACCACTAGTTCACAGGAATGTGCAAACATGCATGTTTCTCCAGACTCATATCATACAATACGCAGTGAGGACTTTGAAAAGTTGAACTGTTGAACTGTTTGGGCGATAAAGCTGCGTGACAACAGACGATGCTTCAAACCTGGATGTTTCTGTAAAGAAGCTCCAGACTGTAAAACGTAGATTCTTCACACACACGTTGAACCGACACACAGAAGATCTTCACAATCACTTTAGATCAGAGTCACACATTCAGTCTGTTCTGCTGTCAATCACTGATGGACACAAACATGATGAGGTCACAGTGAAGGTGACCTTTGACCTTCTGGATATAAAGTGTCATCAATTTATCATTTATCCCTGTTAGATATTTGTGAAATTGAGTCATAATTAGTGTATGAATTGTGCAGCTACGGCCACGAATGGGTTTTGTGAGGTCACAGTGACCTTTGACCTTTGACCACCAAAATCATATCAGTCCATTATGAGGTGGACGTTTGCACCTTATCTGAAGAAAGTCCTTTGAGGCGTTGAATCTTGTTTGAACCTGCCGACTGTGCATGCTGTATATACATGCTATACATGTTAAATAAGTCTGTCGGAGACTGTCGCGCTCGTCACTGACGCCGGCTGTCCGTCAGGTCGGAGACGGTGTGTGAAGTGTCAGCACACCTGCAGGTCGTGTCTGAGGCATGCAGACAGATGCACCGCCTGCAGCGAAGGCTACAGGTACGTGAATGCAGACTCGGTTTGTGTTTGAGCTTTGGTTTAAAGCAACTTCTTGTAATGTCGTTGGCTTGTTTCAGTCTGGCAGGGATGACTTGTGTCCCGGAATGCACCAATGGAACCTTTTTCCATGTGGAGGAGATGATGTGCAGCCCGTGTCATTCCTCCTGTCGGACTTGTACAGGTCAGAGTGTGTGTGCATCTCTGACTGATGATGTGGTATATTGGCTCAGCTCCCATCGCACCACGGCAGGATGGTTTGATGTTACTTTAGGATTGATGTCTGTGTTTGCAGGGCCGGGCCGGGAGGAGTGCCTCCAGTGTACCGAGGGCCACCTGCAGCAGGAGTGGAGGTGTGTGCCGGCCTGCACTCCTGGATATTACTCTGTCGAGGCAGCAGGACTCCCTCATAAGATGTGTCACAGGTTTCGGATTCATTTTAAATTGTTTTTCTTCCAATAAAACATCTTCATAGCTCCAGTGTTTGTGGAGGAAGTGATGGTTCCAGCTCACATCCACAGGTTTTACATCGCTGTGTCTCCAGGTGTCCAGAAAACTGTCTGAGTTGCAGCGGTCCTGGAACAACATGCACCAAATGCAAAGCCGGCCACACTCTGATCAGCAGGATCTGTATCCTGAAAGCATCCTGTAATAACGGTAAGTTGTTCCGCAGACATTTGACCCCAGGAGGCGTGTCGCAGGTGACGTACAACAGGAGGGGAAGAGGAAGATATCAGCAAACAAACGTCAATGCATTATTTATAATATACAAATAAAGTGTTTTATGAGGAAGGAAATGCATTCAACACATTTGTTAGACCTCAAGCAAACACACAATATGCATCACATCCAAATGCTGGAGCTGAAAGCAGCCAGTGTTTCTCATACAGCTCTTTTAAAACACGTTTGGTGTCTGCGACTGTCGTCTTCAATCCATTACATCGCCGGTGTGTTGCCTAGGGAGACGGAAATAAACATCTTTATCTGAAGGTGAACTCTGCTCCAGCTCCCTCTGTAGTGTTCCTGTTTATCCAGATGTGGACAGTGTGAGGAGAATAAAAGCACAAATTTATTGAGCCTTCTTGATCAGATTATTCAGATTAATGTATCCGATGCAGATCGAGTTAGCATCAGTGTTAGCATCAGTGTTACAATAATGTTTGAATCCCAGATTTACCTGAGCGGACCACTTTAGGAGCCTTCGGGTGTTCAGGAAGCAGAGAAACTAAAAGCTGCTTTAATAATAGAGAATAAAACAGCAGATCAAAGCAATAAAATAAAAGGTTCGTTCAACCATCTTCCTGTGACGCCTGGAGCAGCCAGCTGACTCTTCTTCTGCTCTCTGTCAGCTGATGAGGCGTTCTGTGAGATGGTGAAGTCCAACCGTCTCTGTGAGAGGAAGTTCTACCGTCAGTTCTGCTGCCGCACCTGTCTGATGAACGGATGAGTGGCGACCTGCCGCACCTTCAGCTGAAGGCTGGACACACCGAGGTGGCAATCATTCACCAAGAATTGATCCATCACAGCAGGACGTTTAACATGAAACATTGAACATGAAACATTGAACATAAAACATTTAACATGAAACATTTAACATAAAACTGCAGTCGGTGAAATGTGTGCAGTTATTCTGTATTGAGCATGTGGTATTGAACATGTATTGAACATGTGGTATTGAACATGTATTGAACATGTGATATTGAACATGTATTGAACATGTGATATTGAACATGTATTGAACATGTATTGAACATGTACAAACATGAGTGTGCAGTTTGTTCAGAGGAGAAGAATTGAGCTGACTCTCACTACAGTGTACTTTATTTCAGGTTTACTCCTTTGTTTTTATCTTTTGGATATTCTTTGCTCAGTTAAAATGATAAACTAATAACCGAAATGAGCCACAGCTGCCTGTCTCCTTTTATGCTGAAACATCTGAGCTGATATGGCTTTATTAAGAAGTGATGAGTCTGTCAGTTCATTTCCAGTCAATATAATTCTGCAGCACCACTGTGTTTTACAACCAAAACATGTGGGAGGCTGTGAAATGTAAATGCAAACAGAAAGTGATGATTTACATTCATGTAAACCTATATTTAACTGAAAATAGACCAAAGACAACACATCAAACATTGAAACTGAGAAATCTTTTAACATTTGTTCATTTTCAATGTGATATCAGCCACACGATTAAAAAAAAGTGACAGGATCCAATGAAAGACTGGAAGTTGAGTAACACTAAAATAGAACCGAGTGGAACATCTGACAACTAATCAGGTTACCACGGCAACAGATCAGTAAGATGATTGGGTATAAAAGATGATTTCAGAGAGGCGGAGTCTCTCAGCAGTGAAGATGGGGAGAGGTTCACCACTCTGTGAAAGACTGTGTTTAAAAATAGTTCAACAATCTCAGAATAATGTTCCTCAACGTAAAACTACAAAAAATTAGTGGATTTCATCGTCTACGGTTCATAAGATCATTAAAAGATTCAGAGAATCTGGAGAAATCTCTGAACACAAGGGACAAGGCTGGAAACCAATATTGGATGGTGGTGATCTTCGGGCCTTCAGGCAGCACTGCATTAAAAACACACTATTCTGGAGTGGAAATCACTGCATGGGCTCAGGAACACTTGTGAAAACCATCGTCTGATCTGTGTGTAGCTGTGATGACTTCTGCTCTGTGTGGTGGGAACATCTACTGACACATTTCACCCTGAGGCAGTAGTGGTACCATCTTTTCATCTACTGACAGGGCCCAGCAGAGGATGCAGTAAACACACGTCTCCAGCTGTGACTAACCTGAGCCGTGTTAGCAGCAAGTATAACTCCTATGCAGCTGCAGCTTTAAAGACAGTGCAGAATAGAAAGGAAACAGAGGATTGATCCAATCTAATCCAGATTTAGTGGGGAGTTGGCTGATAGGTGACTTGTCTCACAGCCGCACAAGAAATATCCACCCCAAATAACACAAACAACAGATTTAATGATACCAAAAATGCATTAAATGATCATATACAGTGATATTTCCACACATAAAAAGGTTTCCCTGTGTCCAATCTGGTAATACAAGAATTATAAAAACCTCTGCGATCTGACAACATACTGACTTTTTTTCAATTGTTTAGACGACCTATAGCGCAACTTTGAAAAAAATTTTTTTGACAACATACTATACTATGATGGGTTTTTTTCTTCATATTTTCAATGAAAACCAATGCTATAGTATGACTTTTTAATTACATGGTTATTACAGGGTTATTATAGGGTTATTATAGTGTTATTACAGGGTTATTATAGAGTAATTACAGGGTTATTATAGTGTTATTACAGGGTTATTATAGAGTAATTACAGGGTTATTTGAGGGTTATTACAGGGTTATTATAGTTATTACAGGGTTATTATAGGGTTACTATAGTGTTATTACATAGTTATTATAGGGTTATAATAGGGTTACTATAGGGTTACTATAGTGTTATTAAAGGGTTATTTTAGAGTTATTACAGGGTTATTACAGGGTTATTATGTTATTACAGGGTTATTATAGAGTTGTTATAGGGTTATTACAGGGTTATTATAGGGTTACAATAGTGTTATTACATAGAGTTATTATAGTGTTATTACAGGGTTATTATAGAGTTATTACAGGGTTATTATAGGGTTATTTTAGGGTTATTACAGGGTTATTATAGGGTTACTTTAGTGTTATTACAGGGTTATTATAGAGTTATTACAGGGTTATTATAGGGTTATTATAGGGTTACTATAGTGTTATTAAAGGGTTATTATAGAGTAATTACAAAGTTATTAAAGGGTTATTTGAAGGTTATTACAGGGTTTTTATAGGGTTATTATACGGTTACTATAGTGTTATTACAGGGTTATTATAGGGTTATTTTAGGGTTATTACAGGGTTATTATAGAGTTATTACAGGGTTATTATAGGGTTATTATAGTGTTATTAAAGGGTTATTATAGAGTAATTATAAAGTTATTAAAGGGTTATTTGAAGGTTATTACTGGGTTATTATAGGGTTATTATAGGGTTACTATAGAGTTATTACAGGGTTCTTATAGGGTTATTTTAGGGTTATTACAGGGTTATTATAGGGTTACTATAGTGTTATCACAGGGTTATTATAGAGTTATTACAGGGTTATTATAGGGTAATTTTAGGGTTATTACAGGGTTATTATAGGGTTACTATAGTGTTATTACAGGGTTCTTATATAGTTATTACAGGGTTATTATATGGTTATTTTAGGGATATTATAGGGTTACTATAGTGTTATTACTATAGTGTTATTACATGGTTATTACAGTGATTACAGGGTTATTATAGGGTTATTACAGGGTTATTATAGGGTTATTTTAGGGTTACTATAGGGTTACTGTAGTGTTATTACAGGGTTATTATAGGGTTACTATACTGTTATTAAAGGGTTATTATAGAGTAATTACAAAGTTATTAAAGGGTTATTTGAAGGTTATTACAGGGTTATTATAGGGTTATTATAGGGTTACTATAGAGTTATTACAGGGTTCTTATAGGGTTATTTTAGGGTTATTACAGGGTTATTATAGGGTTACTATAGTGTTATCACAGGGTTATTATAGAGTTATTACAGGGTTATTATAGGGTTATTTTAGGGTTATTACAGGGTTATTATATGTTATTACAGGGTAATTATAGAGATGTTATAGGGTTATTACAGGGTTATTATACGGTTACTATAGTGTTATTACAGGGTTCTTATATAGTTATTACAGGGTTATTATATGGTTATTTTAGGGTTATTATAGGGTTACTATAGTGTTATTACTATAGTGTTATTACATGGTTATTACAGTTATTACAGGGTTATTATAGGGTTATTATAGGGTTCGGACATTGAACTGCTAGCCGTGGGGATGCGCCCTTATTATTTACCTAGGGAGTTCACGTCCGCCATTGTTATCGTTGTTTACATTCCTCCATCAGCTGACGTAGAGGCAGCAGTGGACACCATCCACTCCACGGTGGCTAAACTACAGACTCAGCATCCCGGTGCATTTTTGGCAGTTACTGGAGACTTTAACCACACCAGTCTGGATAAAGTACTGCCAACTTTGCACCAGTATGTGAACTGCCCCACAAGGAACAATAAAACTCTGGACTTACTGTATGCTAATGCCATGGATGCATACAGTACTACTGCCCTTCCCCCCCTTGGTAGATCAGACCACAACCTGGTCCTGCTGACTCCCAGGTATGTCCCCCTGGTGCAGAGGCAGCCTGTGTCCACCAGGACTGTGAGGAGGTGGACACAGGAGGCTAAAGATGCCCTGCAGGACTGCTTTGGGTCCACGGACTGGAATGTGCTGTTTGGATCACATGGGGAGGACATCAACAGCATGACGGACTGTATCACAGAATACATCAAATTCTGTGAACACACCACCGTACCATCCCGGACTGTAAAATGCTTCCCCAACAACAAGCCGTGGATCACCAGTGACCTGAAAGTTCTTCTTAATCAGAAGAAAGCAGCCTTCAGGTCTGGGGACAGGGAGGAGCTCAGGAGAGTGCAGCGCCACCTGAAGGAGAAGATGAGGGAGGTCAAGGACTCCTACAGGAGGAAGCTGGAGGCCAAACTCCAGCAGAACAACGTGAGAGAGGTGTGGACCGGTATGAAGGAGATTACTGGGTTCAAGGGGAGAGAGAGACAACCAGGGGGCTCCCTGGAGAGGAACAACCAGGGGGAACCTGGAGAGGTCAAATGAACTAAACTGTTTCTTCAACAGGTTTAGTTCACCGCCCTCATCTGTCTCCTCCACACCTCACACCTCCAAAACACCTCTGCTGCCTCCCCCCCTCTCCCCTCTGCGCCCCCTGGTGAACTGCATAGAGCCCTCAATCTCACAGGGCTCTTCCTCCATCCATCCCCCCTCACCCCTCACCCCCCTCTCTGTGACGACTGACCAGGTTAGGAGACAGCTGGAGAGAATCCACCAGCGCAAGGCTGCAGGACCTGACGGCATCGGCCCCGTGGTCCTGAAGACCTGCGCCGTCCAGCTGGCCGAGGTCCTACAACACCTCTTCAACCTGAGCCTGAAGCAGGAGGAGGTCCCGGTGCTGTGGAAGACGTCCTGCCTGGTTCCTGTCCCCAAGAAGAAGACTCCATCTGGCCTCAACGACTACCGACCGGTTGCCCTCACATCTCATGTGATGGAGGTGCTGGAGAGGCTGGTCTTGGCCCACCTCAGGCTGCTGGTGAAATCTTCTCTGGACCCTCTGCAATTTGCATACCAGCCTCGTGTGGGAGTGGACGACGCCATCATCTACCTGCTGCAACGAGCTCAGTCTCACCTGGATGGAACCGGTGACTCTGTGAGAATCACTTTCTTTGATTTCTCCAGTGCATTCAACACCATCCAACCACTGCTGCTGAGTGAGAAGCTGCGGGTGGTGGGGGTGGACACGTCCACCGTCTCCTGGATCACTGACTACCTGACAGGCAGACCACAGTTTGTCTGTCTGGGCAGTGTTCTGTCTGATACGGTGGTCAGTGGTACTGGAGCTCCTCAGGGAACTGTTCTGTCTCCCTTTCTGTTCACCTTATACACCACTGACTTCCAGTACAACTCAGAGTCCTGCCATCTGCAGAAGTTCTCTGATGACTCTGCAGTGGTGGGATGTATAAGGGATGGACGGGAGGATGAGTACAGGGCAGTAGTGGAGGACTTTGTGGAGTGGGCGGGAAGGAATCACCTGCTCCTGAACGTGGCCAAGACCAGAGAGATGGTGGTCGACTTCAGGAGGAAGGCGACGGCTCCACAACCGCTGAGAGTTCTGGGAGAGGAGGTGGACATGGTGGAGGAGTACAAGTACCTGGGTGTGTCCATCGACAACAGACTGAAATGGAAGACCAACATCAATGCTGTCTACAAGAAGGTGATGAGTCGACTCTTTTTTCTGAGGAAACTTCGATCCTTCAATGTGTGCAGCATGATGCTGGAGATGTTCTACCAGTCTGTTGTGGCCAGTGCTTTGTACTTCGCTGGGGTCTGCTGGGGGAGCAGCATTGGAGCCGGTGACACCAACAAACTCAACAAGCTGGTTAAGAAGGCCGGCTCCATCATCGGCTACAAACTAGATAGTCTGGAAAAGGTGGTGGAGAGGAGGACGCTGATCAAACTATTGTCCATCTTGGATAATCCTGACCACCCTCTCCACCACCTGCTGCAGGGACAGCGGAGGACTTTCTCTAAAAGATTCCTCCAGCTGCTGTCACAAGGACAGATACAGGAGATCATTCCAGATACAGGAGATCATTCCTGCCCACTGCCATAAGACTTTACAATAACTCACCTCTGGCAAAATCCATCACAGTACAAAAACACTGTTGACTGTGTTTCTTGGTTGCTTGTATATTGTATGTATATTATATATATATATAGATATATACATATACTGTACCGTATGTATATATATATATATATATATATATGTTGACTGTGTTTATTGGTTTGTTGTATATAATATATATAGATATTTAATGTACTGTATATATACTGTATGTACTGTGCATTTTATATTTTATATTGTTTCTATTATTGCTCCTATTATTTATTCTATTGTTTCTATTATTGCTCCTGTGTATGCTGCTGTGGTTATTACAGGGTCATTATAGGGAAAAAATTTCCCCTCGGGGATTAATAAAGTATATACCTACCATACCTACCTACCTACCTTATTATTATAGGGTTATTATAGGGTTACTATAGTGTTATTACAGGGTTATTATAGGGTTATTATAGGGTTACTATAGTGTTATTACAGGGTTATTATAGGGTTATTTTAGGGTTATTACAGGGTTATTATAGGGTTATTATAGGGTTACTATAGTGTTATTACAGGGTTATTATAGGGTTATTTAAGGGTTATTATGTTATTACAGGGTTATTATAGAGTTATTATAGTGTTATTATAGGGTTATTACAGGGTTATTATAGAGTTATTACAGGGTTATTAGTTATTACAGGGTTATTATACAGTTATTAGGGTTACTATAGTGTTATTACTATAGTGTTATTACATGGTTATTACAGTTATTACAGGGTTATTATAGGGTTATTACAGGGTTATTTTAGGGTTACTTTGGGGTTATTACCAGTTTATTATAGGATAATTAGAGGGTTATTACTATAGTGTTATTACTATAGTGTTATTACATGGTTATTACAGTTATTACAGGGTTATTATAGGGTTATTATAGTTTTATTTTAGGGTAATTACAGGGTTACTATAGGGTTACTATAGTGTTATTACAGGGTTATTATAGAATTATTACAGGGTTATTATAGGGTTATTTTAGGGTTATTACAGGGTTATTATAGTGTTATTACAGGGTTATTATAGAGTTATTACAGGGTTATTATAGGGTTATTTTAGGGTTATTATATGTTATTACAGGGTTATTATAGAGCTGTTATAGGGTTATTACAGGGTTATTATAGGGTTATTTTAGGGTTATTACAGGGTTATTATAGGGTTATTATAGGGTTACTATAGTGTTATTACATGGTTATTATAGGGTTACTATAGTGTTATTAAAGGGTTATTATAGAGTTATTACAGGGTTATTATAGGGTTATTATAGTTTTATTTTAGGGTAATTACAGGGTTACTATAGGGTTACTATTGTGTTATTACAGGGTTATTATAGAATTATTACAGGGTTATTACAGGGTTATTATAGGGTTATTTTAGGGTTATTATATGTTATTACAGGGTTATTATAGGGTTATTTTAGGGTTATTACAGGGTTATTATAGGGTTATTATAAGGTTACTATAGTGTTATTACATGGTTATTATGGGGTTACTATAGTGTTATTAAAGGGTTATTATAGAGTTATTACAGGGTTATTATAGGGTTATTTTAGGTTTATTACAGGGTTACTATAGTGTTATTCCGTGGTTATTACCGTTATTACAGAGTTATTATATGTTATTATAGGGTTATTATAGAGTTGTTACAGGGTTATTTTAGGGTTATTACAGGGTTATTATAGGGTTATTAAAGGGTTATTACTATAGTGTTATTACTATAGTGTTATTACATGGTTATTACAGTTATTACAGGGTTATTGTAGAGTTATTATAGCGTTATTTTAGGGTAATTATAGGGTTACTATAGGGTTACTATAATGTTATTACAGGGTTATTACAGTTATTACAGGGTTATTATAGGGTTATTATGGGGTTATTTTAGTGTAATTATATGGTTACAATAGGGTTACTATAGTGTTATTACATGGTTATTATAGGGTTACTATAGTGTTATTACAGGTTATTATAGAGTTATTATGTACTATAGGGTACATGGTTATTATTGGGTTATTATAGGGTTATTACAGGGTTATTATAGGGTTATTTTAGGGTTATTACAGGGTTAAATTTAGAGTTACTATAGGGTTACTATAGTGTTATTACAGGGTTATTATAGAGTTATTATACGGTTACTATAGTGTTATTACAGGGTTATCATAGTGTTATTACAGGGTTATTATAGCGTTATTTCAGTGTTATTATAGGGTTATTTTAGGGTTATTACATGGTTATTACAGGGTTAATATAGCGTTATTATAGGGTTACTATAGAGTTATTACAGTGTTATTATAGGGTTATTTTTGGGTTATTACAGGGTTATTATAGGGTTATTATAGTGTTATTACAGGGTTATTATAGAGATATTACAGGGTTATTATAGGGTTATTTTAGGGTTATTACTTGGTTATTATAGGGTTATTACAGGTACAGGGCTACTATAGGGTTACTATAGTGTTATTACAGGGTTATTATAGAGTTATTACAGGGTTATTATAGTGTAATTATACGTTTATTATAGGGTTATTTTAGGGTTATTACAGGGTTATTAAAGGGTTATTATAGGGTTATTACTATAGTGTTACTACATGTTTATTATAGGGTTACTATAGTGTTATTACAGTGTTATTACAGAGTTATTATAGTGTTATTACAGGGTTATTATAGCGTTATGATAGTTTTATTACAGGGTTATTATAGTTTTTTTTAGGGTTATTACATGGTTATTATAGGGTTACTATAGTGTTATTACAGGGTTATTATAGAGTTATTACAGGGTTATTAGAGGGTTATTTTAGGGTTATTACAGGGTTAAATTTAGGGTTACCATAGGGTTACTATAGTGTTATTACATGGTTATTATAGGGTTATTATAGGGTTATTACAGGGTTATTTTTGGGTTATTTTGGGGTTATTATAGGGTTATTACAGGGTTATTTTAGGATTATTTCAGGGTTAAATTTAGGGTTACTATAGGGTTACTATAGTGTTATTACAGGGTTATTATAGAGTTATTTTAGGGTTATTACATGGTTATTACAGGGTTATTATAGGGTTACTATAGTGTTATTACAGGGTTATTATAGAGTTATTACAGGGTTATTATAGAGTTGTTACAGGGTTATTATATAGTTATTACAGGGTTATTATATGGTTATTTTAGGGTTATTATAGGGTTACTATAGTTTTATTACTATAGTGTTATTACATGGTTATTACAGTTATTACAGGGTTATTATATGTTATTACAGGGTTATTATAGGGTTATTACAGGGTTATTATAGGGTTATTATAGGGTTACAACAGGGCCACGGTAAAACAGCACAGCTCGGCCTATTTAAGTGACCACTGTGCAGTATACTCTGGTACACTTTCTGTGTTACACCTACATACTGTATAATACACTGGCATATCTCATTAGCTGCTCGTACATTGGTTTTCAGTAAGCCTATCATGTTTACTTCAAAGATCTTTCTCTGCTTCTCATACAGAACACTCTGACTCCAGGTACAGTCCAGATCTCTGGGAAATGCAGATGTTGATTGGAATAATTCAGGCTGCAAGTACAGCTTTGCCTCTATGGGATCGTCACATTCTGGCTCTACAGAAGATCTCTGCTGACTTGGTCACATTTCATCTGTAATTGTATAAAGGAGTTCATTTGAACCTTGTACTTCAAAAATTGCATGAAGCTGTTAATATCAATGTCTCCAATGCTTAAAAAACAGCTATAATTGAAAACAGCAGGTCATTAAAATAAAGATTGTGTCATTTTATCACACACAACTTCTACTCCATTAAAATCTGTCAAATAAGCATGAGATAATTGGACACATTAGAAGATAATGGTGTCTTCTTCAGTTCTCTTTTCCTATGGTTAATGGTCTGATGATGTCATAAGTGTGTGCTGCTCACCACCTTGAGTAACATGCAGCTTCCATGAAGCTGAATATTCTCAGAGCCATGATGCTGCATGAACAACATGTGGACAGACTGCAGAGCAGCGGAAGGAACACTACAGTCCATCATCTCTTCTTTGTAAATATACCAAGTATGATGAAAAGTATGAGGACAAGGATGTTTTATTAAAAGAAGAACCAGTTGACTAGTTGAGGAAAGCTGACCGCAGTGTTTGAATGTGACGTTTTTCTGAACCAAGAGTTACACAATCTTCATTTCCTTCTTGTTTATCTGAAATGTTGCTGGTTTGAAATAAGACAGATTGAACAGACCACACAAGAACAGTATTCACACACTTTTCATGAAGTAATAAATAAATAACTGTCAGCTACACCAACACCCCCACTTACATGTGCAATGGACACACACATACACAAACACACACACACACACACACACACACACACACACACACACACACACACAGCCTGGTGCCCACACATGCATGTCCAGTATATCCGGGCCTGACATACTGAATTGTAGGGAAATATCTATGAAATGCTGCCGAGTACATCCAGAACACGTTTAAATGAGATGGTGCAGCATCATCATGACTTCATCCAGTCACAGAGGTGTTTGGAGGTTTGGATCCAGCAGACAGAAACGACGACATCCTGACAGTGAAATAGGTTTTTTTCTTTCAGGGGAAGTTTGAGGGACTTTTCACTGAACTCGACCTGCTCTGTACTGAGAACCAACTACATGCTGGAGGTCACACTTCCTCTGTTCATGAGGAAATTCTTACATGACATGAAGTCAGTCAGGTCCTTGTAACCACATTGCCCAAAGGCAGGTTAGTGAAACAGGTATGACTCCTCGGCTCAGTCATGGCTCGTTGCCACTGCTTGCCTCGCCTGTGGTTGAGGCCAGTTAAACAATGGTTTCCTCAGTGAAACAGTGATGTGTGCTGCTGTGTGAGGACCGGCTGAAGGGTGGGGCAAGTTTACAGACTCTTTTAAACTGGAGCACATCTCAGGGTGGCTGACAGCTCCGGGAAATCCCAGTCTGTTACGTTGACCTGTTTGAACTCACCTGTGTGATGCTCCAGTGGAAACATCACACCTTTCTACTGTAAACCAACAAACTCACAGCTGACACGCACTCAGTAATCACTACTGACAGCTCTTCATGCAGGACATCATCCAATCACATCAAAATACATTCAATCACATCCAATCACATCAAAATACATCCAATCATCTTTCACTCAGGAAAATGTGTTTGTTTTTTGTTTCATGCCTCAGCGAACCATTCAAGTTGTAGTTTACATCCATATCTGTGCAAACTCTTATAGATGGTGCTGCAAGGAAGCTATAAATGATCAAACCTGTAAGGTTCAAAAGCAACTTCATCTTGACAGCACAGAAGATTCATACAAGTTTCCAGTTTAGTACTAATGAGAAACATGGTCGCAGTTTCCCGATCAGCTGCTCAGTTATGGTGTTAAATAATTGGACAAAAAAGTATAATAATAATTGTTTTCTAATAGATATTTGAATTATTGAGTTATGGCCATAAATATGTTTTGTGAGGTCACAGTGACCTTTAACCAACAAACTGCAATCAGTTCATTGTCAGCGCCAAATTTTAAGAAATGACCTTAATGTGTTCCTGAGATATCAGATTCACAATAGGAAGGACGTGAGGTCAAATTGACCTTGACTGCAATATGAGTCAGGATTTTGGTGACCTTTGACCACCATAATCTATACACTTCATCCTTGAGCACAAGTGAATATTTGTGCCAAGTTTGGTGTTTCTGAGATGTTTGCGTTTGTGAGGCGACCTTGACCTTTGACCTCTGAAATTTAATCAGTTCAGAGTTGGTTCATACTTCTAATAATATTTGGACGAGCTGGGGGAGGAGCCAGCCGTGGATCTGACCGATCTGATCGGAAACCTGACGATACTACGTCCCGCCCACCGATAGCTGTAACCTGACTGCACCACAGGCCTGTCAATCAAACAGACACGCCCCCAAAAACAGGTCTTGAATCTTCTTTTCTAATGAATGAGGGATTATTTTCAGATGGACCTCCAGAAAACTAAGAAGAAGGAGTGACTTTAGCTAAATTATTCTATCATGTGAACATACAGAGAACTAAACATCGTCTGTCTGTGGTACAATGAGTGAATTCAACCTTCAGCTGTTCATAGTTAAATATTGAGGCTTTGCTGTATAATGTGGGTTATTATATCAGAAACCAACTGGAGCGATTACAGAAGCTCCGCGTTCAGGAAGTAACTCTGATAATCAGACAAATCTTTCATGTGTTCTTTAAATACTTTATTGTTCATTGTTCAAAGACAAACGTGAAGTTTAAATGTTCCCATTCAATATTCAATGTTCCCATTTAAACAAACGAACTGGACGGAAGTTAAAATCCTCTCACAGCAGAGAATCTCAGCAGTAGTGTTTCTGACCTAATAAATACAGTCCTGCAACGAGAGCGTCGTCACACCATTAAAGTCCGCTTCCCATCCGGGTCCTCCGGTGTTCTGGTCTCAGGTAAACGTAGGGGGACCAGGAGTCCATGTGGGAGTCTGTCCACCTGCTGGGGTCGTGATCCTCGTCATTCTCCTGCGCCTCCTCTTCCTCACTGTACTCCTCCACCTCATCTTCGTCCGAGCCCGTCTTCTCTGCACTGTCCCCCCTCAGCCGGGTTATGTCCCGGTCCTCCGCCTGCAGGAGTCCAGGGTGACACTCGCTGCAGACCCTCAGCCGCTTGGTGGGGTGAATGTGTCCGATCACCGCCCGCTGCTTTGAGCACGAGCCGCACACCACGAAGCCGCACTTCCTGCAGTGGTGCCGGCGCTGCGTCACGGTGAACCTGTCGGAGCAGCGCATGCAGACGGCCGAGGCCCGGTCGGGGATCCAGGTCATGGCGAAGGTGGAACCGGGCGTACAGCTGCGGCTCTGCAGCAGTCTGGACCGGCAGTCCTCCATGTGCTCCATCCAGGCCCGCTTCTCCTCGTACGACGCCGCCGTCACGTAGAAGGACTTTCGAGGTGTGCGGATCAACCACTGGTTCCTCCTCCCGACGCCGTCCTCCAGGTCCTCCAGACGGACGTCCTCTGAAAGCAAAGACGGGAGTGAAGCAACAAGCTCGGTGTGGACACATGAAAAAGCATCCAACACACCTGCAGACCAGCTGGACCTGCGTCTGGTTCTGTCTGTGTGGTTCTGGAGGTTCTGCTCACCTAGAGGGATGATCTGCTGATTCTTGTACCAGCGTCCACGGAGGACGATGCTGCCGTACACCAGCATGTCGTTGAAAAGGAAGAAGGCCTTCGGCTGCGGCCCCCGGCGGCTCTGCTTGCTCAGCCGGCCCTCCCCGACCAGAACCCGGCCCGGCTGGGACAGCATCTTCCCCGACGGCCTGAATGAGCTCTCCACAGCGAGGATCCGCTCCCGGTTCTGCTGAGTGAACGTCAGCTGGTCCACCATGGTGTTTCCTGAGTATAAATGTTTCTACCAACAGTCTCTGGAGCTGTTTGTTTCTCTACTTCGACGAGCGGCCGACGCAGAATTTATAGTCGCAGCTCTCGGTGACGTAGCGGGGCTTTCCAAAGAAAGCTCCGCTTTAACACGCAACATGTTGCAAGAAGAAAAGGGGCGGGGACTAAGTTTGAATTCAGAGAACATGAGGTCAGAGGAGAAGGAAACAGCAGAACAACAACATGTGGATGTGCAGCTCAGAGATGTGGGTTCACACTGCAGGAAGTGTGTGCGTGCGTGTGAGCGTGTGTGTGTGTGCATCTGTGTGTGTGTGTGTGCGTGCGTGTGAGTGAGCGTGTGTGTGTGTGTGTGTGCGTGCGAGCGAGCGTGCGTGTGTGCGTCTGTGTGTGTGCGTGCGTGTGAGCGTGTGTGCGTCTGTGTGTGTGTGTGCGTGCGTCTGTGTGCGTGCGTGTGAGTGAGCGTGTGTGTGTGTGTGTGTGCGTGCGTGTGAGTGAGCGTGTGTGTGTGTGTGCGTCTGTGTGTGTGTGTGTGTGTGTGAGTGAGCGTGTGTGTGTGCGTCTGTGTGTGTGTGTGTGTGTGTGTGTGTGTGTGTGTGTGCGTGCGTGTGTGTGTGTGCGTGCGAGCGTGTGTGTGTGTGCGTCTGTGTGTGTGTGTGCGATCGTGTGTGTGTGTGTGTGTGCGTTTGTGTGACACTGATGAGCAGGTGGACTTTTCTCAAACACTTATTTCAAACTTGGAAGAAGAAGAAGCTGAAAAGTAGAAAGCTCCTGTTTCCTGTTCGTCCTTCATTCAGCATGTTCACATCCAGTTTCTGCTTCCTCGGTCTGGAGCTTCTTTCTTTTCCATGTTTGGTCTCACAAAATGAAGCTTTTAGTAAAACTCGTGCCTGTGATGAGGCACATTCAATCTGTCAACTCATCACTATGAAGATCAGTTTCTCAAAGATTGACGAGAGCAGTTTTAAACTAAATTTATTTGAGTGATATGATCGATGGTGTTTTTTTACTTCCGTGAACTTTTGTAAGGAAACAAATCAAATTATAATCAGCTTGTTTATTAACATCACAGAAGACAGAAAACTAAACATGTCCACTGAAGAAGAACAGACATCCGCTGGGGGACATTTTCTCTTTAAATATTTCATGTCACTGGAAAACACCAAATGTTCCACAACATGAACAAAACCAGGTTCCAGAAATTCAGCTGTCTTTCCTGTTCTCAGGATATTATTAATTAAAACACTTCTTCCTGGTTGAAATGTTCTGAAACATCCTCCATGTGGATCCATTTCCTGGAGATTATTTATAGCTTCTGATGTCACAGACCTGAAATTCAACTTTCTGTGTCTGCATTAGGAATCTGATCGAGTGAAACCTCATCCTCCCACGCAGTTTAAAAATAGACAACGGCTGTGAGTCTGCAGAACCTCAGAGATGTCTCTTCTACACACAGATCAGAGTTCTACGTGTTCTGATCCAAACAGGACCGTCCTGCAGAAGGTTCACACACACACACACACACACACACACACACACACACACACACACACACACACACACACACACACACACACACACACACACACACACACACACACCATCAGAACCAGCATCCACCTGCAGTCCAACATCACCATCCTGACATCTCTCACACTTCTTATTGGCTGTCCCTCCAAGCTGAGGTGACATCATCAGAGAAAAGTTATCTGATTGGACAAAAGCTGCTGAAACAGGAAACATTGTGTCTGTGTCCTTCTACTCATGACCAGGATCCCCCTGCTGGTCCTTGTTGTTGCAGTACCTCCGGCGGCCAGCGGGAGCAGGAGCAGGTAAAGTCTCTTGTTGAGGTCAAAGGTCGATGCTTCCTCTCACTTTGAACCTCTTGGCCGAGCGTTCGGCGGATCGCTGCTCGAACTTGTTTCCGTAGATGTGAGAGATGAAGCCGTTGATCTCCACCGAAAACACACTGTTCCTCTTCGGGATCACTGTCACACAACGGAGTAAACAATAGAGTAAACAAAAGAGGGAACAACAGAGGAAACAAGGGAACAATAGAGTAGACAAGGGAGTAAACAAAAGAGGAAACAACGGAGGAAACAACAGAGGAAACAAAAGATTAAAACACAGAGTAAGCAGCAGAGTAAACAAGGGAGGAAACAATAGAGTAAACAAGGGAGGAAACAATAGAGGAAACAACAGAGGAAACAAGGGAACAATAGAGTAGACAAGGGAGTAAACAAAAGAGGAAACAACGGAGGAAACAACAGAGGAAACAAAAGATTAAAACACAGAGTAAGCAGCAGAGTAAACAAGGGAGGAAACAATAGAGTAAACAAGGGAGGAAACAATAGAGGAAACAACAGTAAACAACAGAGGAAACAAAGGAGGAAACAATAGAGGAAACAACAGAGGAAACAATAGAGGAAACAAGGGAGGAAACAACAGAGGAAACAACGGAGGAAACAACAGAGGAAACAAGGGAGTAAACAATAGCGGAAAAAAGGGAGTAAACAATAGAGGAAACAACAGAGGAAACAATAGAGGAAACAAGGGAGGAAACAGTAAACAACAGAGGAAACAACAGTAAACAACAGAGTAAGCACCAGAGTAAACAAGGGAAGAAACAATAGGAACAAGAGTGAGGAGAGGAGGAGACAGAGTGAGGAGAAGAGGAGACAGAGTGAGAAGAGGAAGAGACAGAGTGAGGAGAAGAGGAGACAGAGTGAGAAGAGGAAGAGACAGAGTGAGGAGAAGAGGAGACAGAGTGAGAAGAGGAAGAGACAGAGTGAGGAGAAGAGGAGACAGAGTGAGGAGAAGAGGAGACAGAGTGAGGAGAGGGGGAGACAGAGTGAGGAGAGGGGGAGACAGAGTGAGGAGAAGAGGAGACAGAGTGAGGAGAGGAAGAGACAGAGTGAGGAGAGGAAGAGACAGAGTGAGGAGAGGGGAGACAGAGTGAGGAGAAGGGGAGACAGAGTGAGGAGAGAGACCGAGTGAGGAGACAGAGTGAGGAGAAGAGGAGACAGAGTGAGAGAGAGGAAGAGACAGAGTGAGGAGAAGAGGAGACAGAGTGAGGAGAGAGGACAGAGTGAGGAGAGACAGAGTGAGGAGAAGAGGAGACAGAGTGAGGAGAGGAAGAGACAGAGTGAGGAGAAGAGGAGACAGAGTGAGGAGAAGAGGAGACAGAGTGAGGAGAGGGGAGACAGAGTGAGGAGAGGGGAGACAGAGTGAGGAGAGAGGAGAGAGGAGACAGAGTGAGGAGAGGAAGAGACAGAGTGAGGAGAGGAAGAGACAGAGTGAGGAGAGGGGAGACAGAGTGAGGAGAAGAGGAGACAGAGTGAGGAGAGGGGGAGACCGAGTGAGGAGAAGAGGAGACAGAGTGAGGAGAGGAAGAGACAGAGTGAGGAGAGGAAGAGACAGAGTGAGGAGAGGGGAGACAGAGTGAGGAGAAGGGGAGACCGAGTGAGGAGAAGAGGAGACAGAGTGAGGAGAGGGGGAGACAGAGTGAGGAGAAGGGGAGACCGAGTGAGGAGAAGGGGAGACAGAGTGAGGAGAAGAGAAACAAGGTCTCATGATGAATGACTTCAGCTCGTGGAAATGAAGAAGCTGAATGTGACCAGGAGCGTTGTCAGACCCCGGACCTCCTGTTGGTGATGATACCACCTCCTCCGTGCCCTGTGTGGGGCGGTTCTCGTTGTGTACTGACGGGTCTACTAGCCGGGCTCTGACACACAGCTTCAGCTTGTTATAGTCCAGACATGCTGCGTGTTAATCAGCAGCCAGTGTCTGGGGTTAAGCTCCGCCCCTCCGTTTCACCTCAAGTTGAACATTTTGAAACTCTCGTGTTCATTAAAAAACACGCTGTGCCCATTATGGACTCAGGTTGTCGTCTGATTGGTTAAAACTAGCTCGAGGTCGACGCCCAGGATGATGCAGCGTGTGGACACCTGGCTGCGTCCGACAGGTGAACCGGTTCATGAAGGGATGTTGCTCTGAAGCTGGAAACCAGCTGATGTTATTTCATCAGTGAAACCAGAACCGTTGTGTTCCTGAGCTACAGGACGCATCTCACCTTTCAGTCGGTCCTCCTTGGTGATGATTTTGAAGACATGTTTGAACTCCTGCACCAGAATCCCGGTGGTCCCCACGTATGATGGACATTTGGACCGGACCACTGGGACAGAGAGGAGAACAGGGAGCATCAGAACCGCCTCAGTGGACAGCATCACTTCAGGGAGGATAAAACCGGACCTGTGATGATGGCTCCGTGGAAGTCGGCCTTCATCAGCTTCTGCTGCAAAAACTGTGGACTGCTGTGGAGACATCAGGAGACAGAGACATGATGAGACATCAAGAGACAGGGAAGAGGACGCTGGATGAGACCCGTTCTGAGCAGACTCAGAACCACTGACCTGGTTGGAGCGAGTCCAGAGCACAGGTCCAGGACGTACTGTCTCCACAGCTGGTGCAGAGGCAGGAACAACTCGTACCTATGGCGATGAGGACAGAGACAGTGATGCCGAGGAGGGACAAATTAAAGGGACATTGGCGTGCCCGTCCTCACCTCTGGTGTTCAGGCCGGATCTGGAAGATCTTCATGGCCCTCTTCTGCCGGGCGTTCAGCCCTCTGGTTCTCCTGCTGGTCCGTTTGGACCGGTCCTTCTTGGGCCGGCAGTAGCCCAGGATCACGGCCTTGTGGCTCAGCATGCTCTTCAGGTCGTGGCGTGCGGGCCGATGGAGGCTGTTCTTCAGGAAGGCCTCGGTGAAGGTCGCCGCTCTGGAGCTGCTCACGGGCTGGAAGAGACACGCCCACGTTCTCAGGGGGGCGGGACACACATGAAACACAGCGTCTGATTGGTCGGCTGCTCACCTCAACGCCCAGAACATCCACCAGGTCACCGGGAACCTGGGACCGGACTAGGGCTTCTGTTCAGAGGAGGAGGAGAGGAGAGGAGAGGAGAGGGGGAGGGGAGAGGAGAAGAGAGGAGATTAGGGGAGAGGAGGAGAGGGGAGGAAGGAGAGGAGGGGAGGAGAGGAGAGGAGGAGTGGTTTTAATATAATTTAGTATGCAACCTTTCTGATCTTTGCATTAGTTATGTATTAAATATCATCTGCAGGTCTGTGGATATTAAACTGGGTTGGAAGTGACCTTTGACCCGAGGACAGTGAGAACAGGATTAAAACTTTCTACTTCCGGCAGCTCGACTGAACTCAACGACTCAATGTTATGTATACGACACAAAACCACAACATACGTCATCAAACGGCGTCGAAGATCCTTAATGAACGAACCGTACATCATTAACGAGCATTAAACCGTAACGCTCCTTCCCCGTTCAAGACTCACCGTCCATGTTCACTTTGAATCGGTCTGAAGACAGACTCCGTGTCTGGACCGGATCCACGTGGTCAACACAACACCAACTCGCTTCCGCTTCCTTCTTCTACGTTTCCGGGGGGAGGTTCATCCTTGACGGTGTTTTACTGCCACCTGCTGGTCCTCCAGGTCCGTCAGCGTCCTCTCATTGATTCTTTACTCTCCATGTTTTCTGTAACTGCTTGAACTTTCAGCTCCGAGGCTCTTATAGTAATAAGTACTATGTAATGGAAAAAGGTCGGGACGCTGTATAAAACGTTAATATGAAACAAAATGCAATGATATGAAGAAATTTCCCCTCGGGGATTAATAAAGTGTATAAAATAAAATAAAAATAAAATTAAAAAAATCACATAATCCAATGACAACATGTCAAATGTTGGAACTGAAAAATATTTAGTTGTTTTTATTGTTTCTTTTTTAATTTGACAGCAGAAACACACTGGAAAAATTGATAAAAGCTAAATAAAACAACGTAAAACTACAAAGATTCAGAGAATTTGGAGAAATCTCTGAACACAAGGGACAAGGCTGGAAACCAATATTGGATGGTGGTGATCTTCGGGTCCTCAGGCAGCACTGCATTAAAAACACACTATTCTGGAGTGGAAATCACTGCATGGGCTCAGGAACACTTGTGAAAACCATCGTCTGTGTTCATCGCTGCGTCCACAAATGATGTTAAAACTCTCCAAAGAAGAAACCAGATAGAAACATGATCCAGAAACACCGCCGCCTTCTCTGGACCGAGATCATTGAAGATGGACTGAGGTGAAGTGGACAACTGTCCTGAGGTCTGATGGATCACAATCTGAGATTCTGTTTGGAAATCATGGACACTGCATCCTCCAGGTTAAAGAGGAGAGGGACCATCCGGCTTGTTATCAGCTCAGTTCTAAAGCCAGCATCTGTGATGGTACAGGGATGCATTAGTGCACATGGCATGGGTAGCTTGAACATCTGGAAGGAAGCATTAATGCTGAATGATATATTCAGGTTTTGGAGCAACATATGCTGCCATCCAGACAACGTCTCTTTCGGGGAAGGTCTTGTTTATTTCAGCAGAACAACGTCCAACCACATTCTGCACGTATTCCAACAGCATGGTTCTCTAGTAGAAGAGTCCGCTGATAAACTGGCCTCCTGCAGTCCAGACCTGTCAATCATTGAAAACATCTGGAGCATCAGGACATGAACAATACAACAAAGGAGACCCTGAACTGTTGAGCAGCTGAAATCCTCTATCAGGCCAGAATGGGACCACATTTCACTTTCAAAACTCCAGAAACTGGTCTCCTCAGTTCCCAAAGGTTTCCAGAGTGTTTTTAAAGGAAGAGTTGATGCAGCTCAGTGGTGAACATGATCCTGGAACAACTTTATAGAGACGTGTCAAGATAAAGATCATCATCGTGTGTGTGTGGACAGCGGTAATGTGGCAACATCGATAAATTATTCAGCTGAAGATACAAATCAATACAAATCACAAAATAAGTCTTTAAATTCATGCAAAATATTTATTTAAAACCTCTTTGGGATCTATTTTAGTTTTACAAACACAACTCAATAAATTCCCCAAATAAAATGCATTAAAGTGTATTTTCATAAATATCAAAGAACAGTACGTCTTTTCATTCAAATAACAGAAAGAAGAATCAGTAACAAAGAGTGAGCTTTTCCCTTTTAACAAATAGAAATGGTTGTATGTCTGATACCTGAATAAAATACTCGGACTATATTCATCTAAAGTCCCTTTCACACATCACTGCCCGGACGTTTCACTAACTGGAGTCACATTAACAGAGACGCATTTTACAACATTTACTTCCACCACCAAGCAGCTTCTGTTCTCAGTTACACAAGTCTGTCTGTCAATCAGCAAGATGTCAATCAACAGGCCTCTGATCAGACCACGGTGAAAGTTCATCTAGAAACCAGTGAATCCAGAGAAAAGTAAATCCTCTCAGTGGGAGGAAACCTTTTGGACATTTCGTTCTGAACTGTTCACTGACATGAACGGAAAATAACAACCCTGCAGAAACCAGATGATTGTCGGACATCTTGGACGTTTCTGTGTTACAGCCTGTAACACATTCATCAGTACAAGTCACATCTCCACGTGGAGAGAACGGCAGCTATCTAATGACACCAAGTACACTCGCTCTGTCTGGACAATCAGGGAACCGACGGTGAGGTCACCTGTTGGTTTAATACCTGCTGCCATTATGCTATTTTGGAGCAGGAAGTGACCATATTTGGATGATTTGGGGAGGAGCCAGCGGTGGGTCAGAGATCTGATTGGGAACCCGAGGACACTATGTCCCGCCCACCAATAGCGGAAACCTGACTGCACCACAGGCCTGTCAATCAAACAGACCTCCCTCCCCCATGGTATGGAGGTCAGATCAGATTGGTGGGATGTTTGCATACAATAGTTATTGATGTATATTTCCATTTCTGTAATTTAATAAAGTCAACAATATCATGTATTTTCCATGTCGTTCATTATTACTAATCTAAAGTGAGATTTTCCTATTTCACTTTCAACAGGTTCCTGCAAAGGTTTCACAATAAAAGCCTCTTTAAAAAATGAAGGCTTCCAGTCTGACATACTGGAGGCTTTTATTGTGAAATGGATACAGGAAGTGTTGTGTGTTAGGCGTAATGCAGCAACTTTAACAGCACATCAAAACGAAGCTTTGAGCTGATCGGGAATCAATTAATACCTCTGCCTTTGTTTTTATTGGCTCTCTGCTTCAGAAATAATTAAATCTTTAAGCACTTTAAATCTTAACTTATGAAGAGAACTGTGAACATTTAGTTTCCTTGGTTGAAGACAGCAATTGACGGGCGCTCCAGCAGCTTTAAATTCAACACTTGGCTTCATGGTTTTAGTTCCATGAAACACTTTATGATGGTGCACGGCATGGTGTGTGTAGGTGCTCCGTGTGTGTGTGTGTGTGTGTCACCACTGCAGATGTAAGTGGGGGTGTCGGTGCAGCTGACAGAGTAACTCTTCTTCCGTTGGCTCTTGGATCTGCTCTCTGCAGAGAAACAGTGAAATAAGAAACAACATAAAAGCCTCCGACAGCTTGACGTCCAACGTGACATCAGGAGGACGAACCTGAACATGAGCTGAACGGAGGTTTCGTATCGGATCCGCTCCACATCTGTAACAGAACAGCTGTGACTGCGGTCCCACTTGTAGATGAAGTTCTGTTAGAGAACCAGGAACAGACGAATCCATGTTTTAATATTTCATTACTTATGAATATTATAATATATTCATATTTAATATTTAGTTTATTTCCAAGGATGAGGTTGGTGTTAACAAGTCATTTGAACCGACCATCCAACTCTTGAACTCTAATGTCAGGTTGTATTTTAGAAGTTAAATGAGCTGGTTCAGCTGGTTTAATTAGTGAGTTCGCTACAGCAGATGGAGTCTAGCAGGGGAAGTTATGGTGTCAGCCTGACGTAGAGCTGCTTCATGAAGAAGTTGCTTCTTCATGAAGCAGCTGGTAAACTGTTTGTTCTGTCTCTGCAGCTTCAGATGAATGTGTGTTGTCTGAGTGAACGCACCTCCAAGATGAGCGCCACAAACAGGTTGACCCACATGACAGAGGAGGTGAGCCACCAGCACACAAAGTAGATCTTAGACCACCTGGGAAACATGTCATCATCATCATCATTGTCACCACCATCATCATCTTCATCACCACCATGTGTTCTTACTCTGTCGTGTATCTGCTGTATGCGTCCATGAAGGCCTGCCAGTTGTTAACTATCATGACATCATACAGTAAGATGATGGCTGCCTGAACACAAACAGACAAGAGACCGTGTTTTCATGAAACTCTAACAGGGTAATAATACTGCAGATGAAGAGTGAGATCAACAGAACATCTGAACATCTGACGGTCACTCACTGCAAAGTCATCGAAGTTGTTGGACCAGTAGTCCAGCTGCTCGTAGGAGCCACACTGCATGGTGAAGTTAGAGCTGATGTTCTCCATGGAGGTGTTGGACAGCCCACTGACACACACACACACACACACAGAGATGACTCACTAAACCAGCATGAATCTATCTCTTGCGCACAAACGGAGGGAAGCGGGTTCATCAGGGTGGGAGAGGCTGCCGACGGGTTCTGGGTTGGGATGTGACAGCCAGTTCTGTTTGACAGCCGGTTCTGTTTACAGCCGGTTCTGTTTGCAGCCGGTTCTGTTTGCAGCCGGTTCCAGGATCGGATCACTGAGCTGCATCAGTGTTTGTTTCCTCGCCCGTCTGCAGCTCTCTGACCTCCGGTGAGCTGCAGCTGAGCTTCATCACATCATCTTCATCACGTTTCACTTTGACCGTGTTTGTCAGAACAGATGAACTGAGACCGTTAAAGAAGATCTGATGTTGGACTTGAAACAAAACACATTGTTTTGAAACCACTATATTTTTCTGACATGTTATTTTTTTTTTAACTCGCTATGATTCTTTAAGTTAAATCATTCAAATAGGATTTGGCTGTAAAGTCCCTAAAAGATAAGAAGATGCAGCTCATCTCGTGCCGGTATTAAAACTCTTAATCTCCCCGTGTGTGTCTGATCAAAGAGGTCCGGTTTGAGGGTTCTGAACCAGGACCTTCTCCTCAGCAGAAGTCGTACCTGATCTCTGGAGGAGGTTTGATGGCGCCCTCGAACAGCCAGATGCCGAACACAGCGAACACGTAGTACACCACCTGCACAGCGAGCACGTCAGCATGCTGCTCACTTTACATTAAAGAAGAGTGGTTGCAGCAGGAAGAAGGAGCAGAGTCAGTGGGAGGAGCTGAGGAGCAGTGATGTCACTCACCACCAGAATCCCTGCGAACGCTCGCAGGTTCTTCACCAGGTCCAGCAGCGTGCTCGCCACCAGCGCCATCAGCTGCAGACACATGAAGCCGCTTCAGTTCACCACATTTATCTCCTTCTGAATGTGTTGTTGGAGAACACGTCTACTGTTACCATGGTTACTGTAGCACAGTTACACCATTTCTGCATGTTGGTGTTTAGTTTTTCTTTCCACATTAAATTCTTAATTCATTATGGAGTCGTTTTTTTCCCACATACGATCTTCTTTCACGTCATCTTTTAACGTCACTTTTCATGACAGTGATGTCATCACGTTTCAGCCAATCAATCACAAGCCTCTTGAGTCACAACAGGTCAGCTGGTCAGATTTAGCCAGTTAGCTCCTGTTAGTTCCTCCGACTCTATCCATGGTGTCTGCAGGAAAATATGTTTCTAAAATATAAACAAACTTGTGAAATAAAAATTCTAGTATGAAGCAAAAAATGAAATAGATGAATTAACATTTTATAATAATGAATTTTTTAAATAACTATTTCATGTCTATTTTGCAGAGTTCCTCATCATTTATTTCCTCCTCATCTGTTTAAAGGAGCAGTGTGCAGGTTTGTCCCTTCAGGGCTACTGGACTCATTCAGAGGTAACAAAAACACCATGATTCTTAGTTTTAGATGATTATTCACTGATAAAAATAGTATCATGAATATTAAATTAGATTTCTGTGAACCTGCACACGCGACCTTTAACGCTGACCTGTGTGGGGCTACCGCTGGATTACTGCTGATGCTGCAAAAAACTAAGTCGAACTTCAAATCTAATGACGTGGATGTTGTGTAGTTTGCTTTGAGTGCTGAAGGGAAACGATCCTCCAGCGAGCTGCTGACTCACCTTGATGTCTGGGATGATGCGCAGGAAGCGGAACACAATCAGCATGTTGACCAGACGAACCATCTCCCACAGAGACATGACACCATGGGAGGAGGGGTCCCTTTAACACACACACACACACACACACACACACACACACACACACACACACACACACACACACACACACACACACACACACACACACACACACACACACACACACACACACACACCTTTGAACTGCTGTTCTGTCTGTTGTTTAGTTTAGTTTATTTGATATTATTCTATTTTATTGTATAGAATGTGCTTCTTTTTTTTATTATTATATTCAATATTTTTGCCCTGTATATGCTGCTGGAACATAAAGGGATTAATAAAGTATATATCTATCTATCTGCAAAATATTCCACTTAATTTGGAAACATAAACCCACCAGTGAGAGTACGGAAGCCTGTAGGTGATGAATATGGTGATCTGAAGGACCTGATGGCAAAAACACAAACATGAGATCAGTGATGAAAATAAAAAAATCAGCATTCACATCTCTGAACTCACCGACTGCTTCTGGTATCAACCGTCATATGGAGCTCCTAAAATGTTGAACTATTCCTTTAATAATTACAATAACAAGTCACAGACTCCTCAACTGGATGTGAATGATGTCACAGACAGACTAACACAGGACAGGATGTCAAACATAACAGGAAACCATCAGGAGTGATTGGTGGGACCACCACCTCCTCAATAAGGGTTACCAGTAAGAGGACGGTGAGGAAGCCATCGAAGACGTTGTTCCTGTACGACAGGTAACCTCTCCAGCCGAAGGCCAAGATCTTCACGCACATCTCCAACAGGTAGTAGAGGATGAAGCACAGGTTGATGATCTGACGGAGGAAACATGGAATCAGTTTAGGCTGCAGTGTTTATTCTACAAGACACAAACTGATGACCGCAGATCAACAATCACGTTTCATACAAGGTTCAGCTGCGTCATGTTTCAGTCTTTTAAATGAAACATTCAACTTCTCAGATATTAACGGGGGAAACGAGAGGATTTTGTCTTTCAGTTCAACATATTTCTGTTTGTGAAGAAGCAGCAGATTGGATTTGACATCTTCCTCTGAGGACAGCAGTGGGACACTCATGTTCACCTCCAAGGTGTAGTTGTCTCTCTCTGCTGTGGACTTCTCAGAGTTCAACACCAGGACAGTCTGAAACACACAGAAAGCTTGTTACACAAGACTTCACAAGATTTCATCAACATAGAAACTAAACTAAGAACAAGGGAAGACTTCCATAAAATAAATTCCGGCCTTTGGAAAGTCTTTATAATGGGATATGAATCAGAAATATTTTATATATTAGGTGATACAGCACACTAAATGAGCTAAGTGGACACAACCTGTATGAAGGAAAAATGGGAAAAGGAAGGAAATGTAGTGCTAAAATTGGAAATATGGAAAAAATGAACAAACAACAATGGAAAAGTCTGTGTGTTTGTTCCTGGAGAGAATCTGGGAGGAAGAATCTAGAAAGGTTCTTTAAAACAGCAGCACAGCGGAGACGCTGTCCAGGGTCCTGAAAACACTTTAATGTTAAATATCTCGCTGTAAGAAAGCTCTCGTGAGAAAATGGATGACAACAGAAACTCCCCCCGTTGAGGACTGAGTTCATGAGATCCATATTTTTATGATGAAGAAACTAACTTTGGTTTTAAGACCTGAACAAGAAAAGTTAGACATCTGTTGGAATTCTTGGATTGATTCTGCATCCTCATCTAGAACAGATTTCACATAATCCAACATCTTTTAGCGGCTCCTCTGTTCAATGTTCATTCGTGTTTTTTATCGTTCATTTTATCTTTTATTTTTTTATATGTATTATTTTCACATTGTGTACATTTAAGTGATTTTCCTTTATTCTTTTCCCTTTTCATCCTTGTTAAAAGGGGAACATCATTTAAACATGTTTTTCAAGATAATGTTTCAGTTCTGTTACAAATAAAAATTTCAATTGTGTGTGTATGTGTGCGCGAGAGTGAGTGTGTGTGTGTGTATGTGTGTGTGTGTAACTTACACATATGCACACCACGTTGGCCAGGGCCACTGCATTTCCAAGTATAGTGAGATAGTAGTGACTGAAGACCAGCTGGAGTCTCTGCAGGGCTGCAGACCTGTACTGAGGCAGGGGGGGGTGCTGGGGGGAACACACACACACACACACACACACACACACACACACACACACACACACACACACACACACACACACACACACACACACACACACACACACAATTGAAATTTTTATTTGTAACAGAACTGAAACATTATCTTGAAAAACATGTTTAAATGATGTTCACCTTTTTCCAAGGATGAAAAGGGAAAAGAATAAAGGAAAATCACTTAAACATAGAGGTGGACTGCAGGGTGACGGGCAGCTGACAGTCTGAAACACAGTTTTACCTCTTTGATACAATCTTTGTCCAGCTCATCAAAAATGCTCCTGAACTGGTCCCGGTCCATGAAGCCCACGTCGGCATGCTGCTGCGCCACCTGACGGGTCGGAGGTGGGACAGTTGTCAGGACAACGGTAAAGAGAAAAGGATGGAGCATATTTATTAACTTCATGTAGAGAAAGCAGTTCTGACCGTAGTAATGGCCACTCTGTAGTAGCTCTTAATCTTGACTCTGGACATCACCTCCAGCACGGCGTCAACACGCACACGCTCCCTGGCACAGAAAACACAGCATAACTCTGTGTGTGTGTGTGTGTGTGTGTGTGTGTGTGTGTGTGTGTGTGTGTGTGTGTGTGTGTGTGTGTGTGTGTGTGTGTGTGTGTGTCTCTCACTCAGCAGCCCGTTGGGCTCCCTGACAGCTGAGGACCTGGAAAGCGGCTCTGATCCCGAGGCGTCTCCTGATGATGGACGTTTGGACAGACATCTGGACAGAAACAGAGACATGTTGTTCTGGATCTTCTCAAACCTCCAGACTGGAGTCTCATGTCCTCAACGTGTCTTTCTGTCTTTGACTTCAGGTCTTCTGAACGTATCAGAGTGAACAGCATGAACGTCAGCACATCTTACAACTTAGTTTAACATCTGCATGTTACGGGTGAATGAGTCCGTGGTGCCTTTCACTGACTCGGACATAGAAGAGTTATATTTGTAGATATAATCAGTCAGGATGAGTTCAGGAGACTGCTCTTATATTCTGTTATATATTATATATACACATATATATTATATATACACATATATATATATAATATATATTCTGCTCTTATATTCTGTTATTTATTATATATAATACAGATATATATATATATATATATATATATATATATATATATATATATATATATAACGGGTGAGTCTAATGGGAGAACGGGTGAGTCTAACAGGTGAACGGGATTATGGGTGAACGGGTGAGTCTAACGGGAGAACGGGTGAGTCTATCGGGTTCCCTTCAGAAGAATTGAGTGATTTCACTCAAAATATAAACAGCTGAACATCGCAGAGCTTCAGAGAAACAAAACGCTGATCTGTGAGAAACCGTTTGTAAACTGCCAGACCGACAACTTTTCAACATCGCTGCAGCACTCTGTGAGGTCTGGGAAAATAACCACGATGATGTCATCATAAACACAAAGACAAACGATGTGATTGGTTACGTTGTTGGAAATGAAGGATCAGCAGTTTGAGTTTCACCTGAACTGAAGATCATCAGGAGATGAATTCTGAAAAACTCTTTAAATCCTCAGAGATTCTCACTGAGAATAAAAACTACTGAGGAGAGATTCATGAACCTTCAGAGACTCTGAGTCTCTGGTCCACCCCGTTGCTAGGCGACGAAGCCTTTTAAAAGATGTGATTGGCTGATAAAAAAAAACTGCCGACCGGACAGCGACCTCCAGTGGAAGTTCGATGAAGTGCGTGTTCGTGTGATGACTGCTGATGAAGGTTGAACAGACTCCAGTCATTTCTACACTCAAACATCTTCATCACTTTCATGTCTGAGGAAGAAACTCTTCATCTTAAAGTCCTCCTCCCTGATCCGGACAGCTGATCTCCTGAGGAGCTCTCTGAACAGGTTTCATCTTTAAGGATCTACTCTGAACTTTAAGAGGAAATTATTAGAAAATGTCCCAACTGGAAGAGTTTTCTCTTTGTTTGAGGGATCTTTGTGAATACGAGCGCAGGACGCTCTGACTGATCCAAATAAAACAACTTTCATATCACAGGCGGACGCATGCGGATGATAATATAACGAGAACATCGAGTGAGGCGGTCCGTGATGAGACTCACCAGTAAGTATCCTCTGAACTGGTTGTAGATGATAGCGGTCAGCAGGTTCATCAGGCAGTAGGTTCCTGACAGGAAACATAAGCTGTCAACCGTTTCTACACACCGAGAACGAGCCGGCGCCATCGTGTCTGCTCACCGATCACGCTGAAGCTGACGAAGAAGACGGAGTAGCCTCGGTGAAGGGAGTAGGCCGGGATCATCACTGAGAAGGAGCACATCCAACAACACCATCAACTAACAGCAGTGAGGAGGAGGCTCCGTACCAACACCATCAACTAACAGCAGTGAGGAGGAGGCTCCGTACCGTCGGGGTTGTTGGCTGTGGTCAGCAGAACCAGCAAAGACGTGAAGGACGCTGGGAGACTTCTGAAGTGGAGCTCCCACTCTTCGTTCTTCTTCGGGTCCTGAGGAGACAGGACGAGACGGAGAAAGAGGAGACAGGAGGAGACAGAGGAGATAGGAGGAGACAGAGGAGATAGGGGGAGATGGAGACAGGAGGAGACAGCGAAAGAGGAGACAGGAGGAGAGAGAAGGAGATAGTGTCAGTTTATTCTACAGTTGTCCTTTCAACAGATCTCATAAAATCACCAGAATAAAAATCAAACACCCGTCTGGCCTTCAGTGTTTTCTGTGTTCCCTGTAGTGACTGATTCTCATTTGCTCTGACATGCACTGTGAGCTGTAAGGTCTTATATAGACAGGTGTGTGCCTTTCCTAATCAAGTCCAATCAGTTTAATTAAACACAGCTGGACTCCAATGAAGGAGTAGAACCATCTCAAGGAGGATCAGAAGAAATGGACAGCATGTGAGTTAAATATGAGTGTCACAGCAAAGGGTCTGAATACTTATGACCATGTGATATTTCAGTTTTTCTTTTTTAATAAATTTGCACAAATTTCTCCATTTCTGTTTTTTTCTGTCAAGATGGGGTGCTGAGTGTACATTAATGAGAAATAAAATGAACTTTTTTGATTTTAGCAAATGGCTGCAATGAAACAAAGAGTGAAAAATGTAAAGGGGTCTGAATACTTTCCCTACCCACTGTACACACACACACACACACACACACACAGAGAGAGAGCTGCTTGGTTACTTTCAGCAGCGGATTGATATCGTTCAGGTGTGCTGGCATTAAAAGCACTCCCTTTGTAGAACTTCAGTTCCCATGATGCTTTGCAATCTGTGAGTTGGCTGAGAGCTGCACCTGCACATGAAACCCCATTGTTTTACATCCCATAATTATACACACCGGCAGCTGCTGTCTGCTCTATAACCATGGATACACAGACACCCATTTAAAGTCCTTCTCTACAATCAGATGGAACCACGGAGAGAAGTAGGACAACAACCGTCCTGCTGGTGGATGGTGGAGGAATGTGTTGTCACACATAAGTGTTTGTTCAGCTATCCTCGTCGGGACACTAACAACGTGTCTGACCTCCATCTTATTGTACTTCGCTGTGGTCTGCTGGGGAGCAGCATTGGAGCCGGAGACACCAACATACTTAACAAACTGGTTAAGAAGGCCGGCTCCATCATGGGCTGCAATCTGGAAAGTCTGGAAAAGGAGATGGAGAGGAGGACGCTGAGGAAACTATTATCCATATTGGATAATCCTGACCACTCTCTCCACCTGCTGCAGGGACAGAGGAGGACGTTCTCTAAAAGACTCCTCCAGCTGCTGTCACAAGGACAGATACAGGAGATCATTCCAGATACAGGAGATCATTCCTGACACGGGAGATCATTCCAGATACAGGAGATCATTCCTGATACAGGAGATCATTCCTGACACGGGAGATCATTCCAGATACAGGAGATCATTCCTGACACGGGAGATCATTCCTGATACAGGAGATCATTCTAGATACAGGAGATCATTCCAGATACAGGAGATCATTCCAGATACAGGAGATCATTCCAGATACAGGAGATCATTCCAGATACAGGAGATCATTCCTGACACGGGAGATCATTCCTGATACAGGAGATCATTCTAGATACAGGAGATCATTCCAGATACAGGAGATCATTCCTGATACGGGAGATCATTCCAGATACAGGAGATCATTCCAGATATAGGAGATCATTCCTGATACGGGAGATCATTCCAGATACAGGAGATCATTCCTGATACAGGAGATCATTCCAGATACGGGAGATCATTCCTGATACGGGAGATCATTCCTGATACGGGAGATCATTCCTGATACGGGAGATCATTCCAGATACGGGAGATCATTCCTGATACGGGAGATCATTCCTGATACGGGAGATCATTCCAGATACGGGAGATCATTCCAGATACGGGAGATCATTCCAGATACGGGAGATCATTCCAGATACGGGAGATCATTCCTGATACGGGAGATCATTCCAGATACGGGAGATCATTCCAGATACGGGAGATCATTCCTGATACGGGAGATCATTCCAGATACGGGAGATCATTCCAGATACGGGAGATCATTCCTGATACGGGAGATCATTCCTGATACTGGAGATCATTCCAGATACGGGAGATCATTCCTGATACGGGAGATCATTCCAGATACGGGAGATCATTCCAGATACGGGAGATCATTCCAGATACGGGAGATCATTCCTGATACAGGAGATCATTCCTGATACAGGAGATCATTCCAGATACGGGAGATCATTCCAGATACGGGAGATCATTCCAGATACAGGAGATCATTCCTGATACAGGAGATCATTCCAGATATAGGAGATCATTCCTGATACGGGAGATCATTCCTGATACGGGAGATCATTCCAGATACGGGAGATCATTCCTGATACAGGAGATCATTCCAGATACGGGAGATCATTCCTGATACGGGAGATCATTCCTGATACGGGAGATCATTCCTGATACAGGAGATCATTCCTGATACAGGAGATCATTCCTGATACAGGAGATCATTCCAGATCCAGGAGATCATTCCTGATACAGGAGATCATTCCTGCCGACCGCAATAAGACTGTACAATAACTCCTCTCTGGCAAAATCCATCACACAACAATAACACTGTTGTCTGTTTTTCTTGTTTGTTTAAATATAAAAATAAAAAAAAAATTTGCACTATTGTTTAGTTCGTTTTAATTTAATTATTAAATTTGATTTTATTATATTTATTGTATATACTGTGCATTTTTATATTTAATATTTTACTGTTGTTTTATTGCTTTCCTGTACCTATAATGCTGCTGTAGCGAAAAAATGTCCCCTTGTGGGATTAATAAAGTAACTATCTATCTATCTAAACTGGGACCTCAGAGACGATGCTGTAGTCTGCTGTCCTCATAAAGACTGCTGGACCTCACAGAAGTGTGTTTCTACCACGCAGGCCGGCGTGTGATTGGTCAGCAGGGCGGCACTGACCTCCGTCTTAGCGAACAGCAACATCCCGATCATGGTGAAGAGGCAGAGGTGGAGCGCCAGCAGCAGGATGACGCTGCAACGACAGGAGGACACTTCTCAGCTCGACTCACACCTGTTGCTGCCATCACATTCAAAACAAGCAGATATTTTTTATAAAACAATAAAATGTCTCGGTTTCAACATTTGATATGTTATATTTTACATTTTGAAATCTAAAGTTTAATAATTCCAGCTTTGGTTTTATGGGTTGATGGCTGACTGCAGATACACACCAAGTCCTGCAGCAGGTTGGAAAGGACAGGAAGACTTTTTATTGTTTTTTAACCGGATCGTTTCTGGTGATTCAACCTGGAAGGTTTCATGTGCTTTCAACTGAAAGAGACTCTCACCAGAACAGACCATCACCTCCACTCAGACATGTCACTTATTCAGTCTCACATTAAAGTTCTGCTGGAGCTCCTTCAGTCCACTTTGTCAGTACTTCCTGAAAACATTACAGTTGCCAAGGCAACAGTGTTGTCCCATTCAGATGCTCCAAAACGGGACACGTCACCTTTCCTACGAGAGCAACAAACCTCGTCATCATCGGTTATATTCCATATTTCAGTTGCCATGACGACAGATGATGACCTCCCTGCTGTTGACTGCCCTCTGTAAAGGAGCACATAACGTCCTGCAGCACCACACACACCATCCAATAAACTCAATAACACACACGACTACACACGGACGCAGTAGGTGCAGGTGCAGCTCCATCATCATCATCATCATCATCATCATCATCACCATCTTCATTCTGAGGAAGTGAGACTGATGTGCAGCCACAGACGGGATGTTTATCAGATATGTGGTCAGATGAAGTGAAGACAACGAGTCCAATATGGGTTTCTGGAGTTTCAGTTTCCACCCTCACAAAAGTCTCTCTGGAAATAATGACTTTATAGTTCAATGATTAATAATGCAATCACATGATCACAAGAAATAAATGACAGAGTGAAGGATTCAGATACCTGGCAATCTCCGGCAGAGTCCTCTTGATGCACTTGAGCGTCTTTTTCATGAGAGAAGAGTTCTGCAGGAGGAAGAACGGCCGGAAGAGACGCCGCACTCTCAGTTTCTGATCAATAAAGACAGGAGAGGATCAATACTTTAACCGTAGGGGGACGTGTGACTCCGACAGGTTTCCTCTGAATCCACAAAGCCTTTCTGAGACTGTAGAAGCTGGAAATGTGAGTTGATGTGGTAGATGTAAATAACAGCTTAGTTTGTTTGTGTCAGCACTTATCCTGAGATTTATTTCATCCATCCATCCATCATCTATACCCGCTCTATCCTGAATAGGGTCACGGGGGGCGGAGCCTTTCCCAGCTCACATTGAGTGAAGGCAGGGTTCACCTGGACAGATCACCAGTCCATCACAGGGACACAGAGACAGACGGAAACAAAGACCGTTCACGCTCTCATTCACACCTCAGGGACATTTGTAGAACCACCAGTTAACCTGAGGTTCATGTTTCTGGATGGTGAGAGGAAGCTGGAGAACCGAGAGAACCCACGCAGGCACACGGAGAACCTGCAGACTCACACAGGAAGGCCTGGATTTGAACCCAGAACCTTTTCGCTGTGAGGCGACAACGCTAACCACTGAGCTGCCCTAGATTTATTTCATGTTAAAATAATTTGAATAATATTTAATATTGATTATAATACATATGTTTATTACTGCAGAGACAGCAGGAAGTGATATAAAGCTGACCAGGTGATCCTCACATCAGAAATGTTCAGTCTGAAATGTCTCAACAACTACGAAATGAGATTTTGTACAAATGTTCATTATACAACCAGTAGCTCCGCCCCCAGAGATCTGATTGGTCAACTGAACATCTGGAACAAATCATCATGACATCACACTGTGCTCATCACTACAAATATCACTCCACCTCCTCAATGGGAATATATCATTAGAATAGAGTTTCATCTAATAAGTAATATAATGTAGTTTTTACTTGTTATAGTTCTATTAAATGACCCATTTGGTGAAGTCGGGTCTCTTTTGGTCCTTTTTGGTCGCTCTGAGCACCCGTACCGTAACACCACGGATAGTCACGCACTTACAATCCTAGAGGAGGCTAGCTGGACCGGTTTGGTTTGAACACATGACACGGAGCTAAAATGTTAAAAACACATGAGTTCATGGATATCTTTGTTCCTCAGATATCTTTGTTCATCACATATCTTTGTTCATCAGATATCTTTGTTCATCAGATATCTTTCTTCTTCACATATCTTTGTTCATCAGATATCTTTGTTCATCAGATATCTTTGTTCATCAGGTATCTTTGTTCATCAGATATCTTTATTCATCAGATATCTTAGTTACTCATCAGATATCTTAGTTACTCATCAGATATCTTAGTTCATCAGATATCTTTGTTCATCAGATATCTTAGTTCATCAGATATCTTTGTTCATCAGATATCTTTGTTCCATCCAGACTGAGCTAGCTGATCAGTTTAGTGTTTCTATGTTCTGTATTTATTCAGTTGGAGACTAGAAGTCCTCTCTGTTGCTAGGTGGTTGCTAAGGGTCTGACTAGTTCATGGAGTAGTGAACATTACGTACGTTACAAAAGAGTCTACTGACACGACTGATTGTTTTCCAGTTGTTAGTCGTACCCCATGTGTTGCCATGGAAACGGAGATCACAGTAACATAAAGTTTTATATTTTGAGAGTGAACTGCTCTTCAATATGAACACATGTAGATTACATGTTTTATTTAGTTGGTAACTTATTTAAGTGCAGCAGCCTCACCTCATCACACTCCATCCCGACAGACAACATCCAGTCGATGACGGACACTGAAATGACCACCATGTAGCCGATCAGCCATTTGCTCTTCCTGAATTCCTCCCAGCCAATCAGATAGCTCTGAGGACAAACCAGAGGATTTATTTATTACAATTATTATAAAAAGTGGTGAGATTACTTGGAAACAACACGTGACATGATGTGACAGCTGCTGATCATCCTTATTTAAAATGTTGAAATGCAGTTCTGATGTTGAACACAAGGTGGAGCTTTACCATAAATGCTAATAAATGGATTTTCTGATACTGCTTCACTGGTCACCTTAGTAGTTTCTGGTAAGAGTCGCTGCGCTGCGTTTACCTTGACGGCGAGGTCGAGAGAGAAGATGATGAGGCAGACCATCTCCAGGATCTCCGTCAGGCCACATGGAGGCTCCCAGGACGGTGGGCGACGGCGGGGGTCCGAGGACACGGACAGGGAGGACGGGCGCTCCACGAACGCCAGCAGCAGCACCGCTGCAATGGTCAGACCCAAACCCCTGGACAGGGGTATAATATAATATATCATTATCATAATAATAATATATTCTCCTCTCACTCAGACTTCATCTTCTGTTCAAACCTCTGCAGCTGCTCTAAGATCAAACTGCTTTACTTCTTTTCCTCAGAGAGTTTCTGCCGGTGAGGAGTGACATCATGTTAAACATATGAACATACATGAACAATACTAGAACCTGAAACTGAAGCAGCACACATCAATACTTCTTCTCAATACTGACATGATCTCAGGTCCATGTTTAGATTTAGTCCTGAGCATCAACTGCTGAAGCTGTGAACTCACCACTGGCATATTCTGGAGTAGTACCAGCGATACAGGCGGAGGGAGCCGGCATCCACCCGGTGGTTGATGGAGCGGTACTGGAGGACAGAAGGAAGACTTCACTGACAGAATATTAACCAGGAAGTGGAATCAAAGAGTTCAGAGTGTTCCTGAACGCAGCATGGTGATGCACACGGACCAGGAGGAAGCTGTAACCTTCATGAGGAAGTATTCAGAGCGTCATCTCTGGATCAACATCAGCACGTACTGAGAACGTGTGTGAACGTGCGTGAACGCAAAAGTCACGTGTGTGAACATCTGTGTGATCTCCACTCACCCATCAAGTTGTAGTGAACATGCAGCTCATGAACATGCAGTTCAGTGCAAAACAGATGTGACCTCATCGTGACCTTTGACCATTGACCACCAATTGGAGATAAAGTTTTAGCTAAATTTCAGGAGCAGGGCCACGCCTCAACCACTCCCCCACTTCCAGCCACACTCCTATAAATGTCCACCCACTCTAAACCTCAGCCTGTTCACGTTTTCTGCATCCGGAACCAGACGCCACGCAGAAAAAACAAAAAACGATCTTACCTTGGCCCAAGCATGGATATACTGTTCCTCAGCCCGTCCGACGACGACGATTGTCTTGCCTCCCCAGAGGCCACCCATACAGCTGTCCTCTCCAAAAAAAAAACGGGGATACCCACGAGACGCCACCAACCGCCACCGGGAACACCCAGGCAGCACATCGGAGCCAAACCCGCCGATCTCCAAAAAGCCGACCAGCTCCATCCACCAGAATCCCTCTCTCCGTTCAATCCTTCTGTACGAAGGTTCCGATCCACGGCCGTCCTCCAATAACCCACTCACCGGTGACAGAGGGAGACCTGCCACCCCCAGACGTAGTCAACGGCAACGTAAGTCCCCTCTCTCTTCCTCCGCTCGCCCCAGACCCAGCGCTCGGGAACGAGTCTCCCGACGACTCCGGCCATCCAGCGCGCCGCGCTCAAAGCCTCCGCCACCGCTCCCGCGGTCCAGCCAGGTCCCCCGTCGAAGACGCACCGGCCAAGATCTCCGACCGGACTGTAGTCCGTCAGCTAAAAGCGTTAAAAGAGAAGGGGATACCTCACCACCGCTCCGACAACAAAGCAAAACTGTTCCAACTCCTCACAACTTTCCAAAGGCCACAAAACACAGACGTACCTCCATCCAAAACACACCGGCGTAACGTCAACGACAGTGACGTCACCACGCACCTCCAAGCCCCGCCCTCCCACCCACAAAGTTCCGGGTTGCCAGGTTTTGCAGCGCGCCACCTCTCATCCCCCTCCACCTCCTCCGGCAAACTCACCTTTGCACAGTGGCACCGGGATGCCGACTCTCTTTTCCTCTCTTCAATTTCCACAGCACTCCATCCTACCTTCTGGCTTGGATTCATCAGTCCGTACTACTGCTGTTCTTCCACACGCCCCTTTTTTCTGCCCTCTACTCTGGCACCGGGTTGCCAGGTCTTCTTTCCTCTTTCCCCCTCTCTCATCCACCCACAGCGCCCAGCATCACCACTGGGCTGCCAACTTACAACCCTTTTGCCCCCTTTCCTCTGGCGCCTCCAGCGACCTTCCCCAGCTCAACGAGGGCCGCAGTTTACCCTCCTACCATGGAGATTCCTGGCACCGGGATGCCAGTCCCTACTCCTTCTTCCCCTACCCTCCAACCATCCCATGCTCTCTTTTCCGGCTCCGCGCCGCCGCCCCCCCCCCTCCCCATTCCCCCAACCCAGCAGTCCCACGGCCACACTACCAGCACCGAGATGCCATCCCCCCTCCTTCTCCTTGGCGTCAGCGATACCTCCACCCAACATAGCTGCCAAAAACCTTCTCCCGTCTCCGCGAGCCTCCGCCAGCAGATAATCTCAGATCTTCAGAACCTTAGCTCCAGATGTGGAGGAGAATTAATCCCGACTACTTCTCCGGCCACTCCTTTCGCTTAGGGGCAGCCACCACTGCGTCAAGCAGAGGAGTCCCAGACCACCTCATCTAGATCATGGGCCGCTGGTGTTCCCAAGCCTACCAACTTTACACCCGCCACGGCTTCGACGACCTGCGCAAAGGGCAGGCAGCCTTGCAGTCTGAGGATGGCTTCTTTTGGGGATCTGCAAGGCCCGGAAGCCGCAGTGGATCCTCGACTAAGCCTTCCCCCAAACCGCAAAACTCTCACCCTGGCTTAATCTCCCCCAATCAATGAAGGTTTGCCCCCAGCCGAGGCGGGGTCCTAGCTAGTGAAAATCTTATTAGTTCATCCTTGAGTTAAATAAAAAATGTGACAAACTTGAAGAAATTCCCTCCAGATGTTCCTGAAACAAGCATGGGCCAATGTGATGGGACCATGAGCTTAACCTCTGACCTTTGACCACCAAAGTCTTATGAGGTCATTATTGATAACGATTGAATGTTTTTGCCAAATTTTAAGAAATTGAAGTGTTTTTTAAATATTGCTTTAAGTGTGCATCGGTTTGCCTCTCGGAGACACTGCAGGAGGCCACGAACAGACACCGACCTGCCGACTGAGAGGAACCCTGTTTCCAAAAAGTTTGGACGCTGTGAAAAATATAACTAAAAACAGAATGCAATAACTTAAAATCCCTTAAATTAAACAGCAAATGTTGAAACGGAGAAATTTGATTGTTTTGTGAAAAATATCTGCTCATTTTGAATTTGATGGCAACAACACGTCTAAAAGAAAAAAGTTTCTTTTTTTTATAAAACAATACATTTTCTCAGTTTCAACATTTGATATGTTGTCTTTGATTTATTTTCAATAAAATATTGGTTTGTGTGATTTACAAATAATTACATTTTACACAGCGTCCCAACTTTTTGGGGAACAGGGTTATATATTCATTTACCTTTTCTTCATTATTTACCAATAGAAACTGAAGCGATGGAGTCTGACTCACCTGAACGGCGTCCTCGATGAACACGACAGCTTGTTGGATGTGGAGATCCTCGTCACCTGTGGACAGTGAGAACAGAGACAGTAGCAGCACCATCTGGATTCAGGCAGTTCCTCAGCAGCAGAACCAACATGTTCTCCGACCACAGACAGAGTCTGGAGATCCTGTTGTCTGTAGAACTGGGACGCCAACGTTTGTTTATTCTTTAGGCTAAATGGGAGGAACTGGAACTAAAAATGTGGCTTGTTTTTCTAACTGAGGTTTACCTGAAACAAGGAAAGAAGGAGCATTGCAGCAATTTATTACTGAGCTCGCTGCATATAGAGAAGAACTAAACAGAGGCTCCATATGCAGATCTGTCGAACCTGATCGACACCATCAGGACTGGAATATGACACCAGAGGGTCTTCAACGTCATTATGGGCACGACAGTGATGCTGATGGACCGAAGTCCGTCAGCATCACTGAAGTGAAGATTATACAAGTTACCATCTAAATAAAACATGTAATCTACATGTGTTCATATTGTGCAGAAGTTCACTCTCAAAATATATAATATTGTTTTAGTGTGATCTCCGTTTCCAACGCAACACATGGGTTATGACTAACAACTGGAAAACAATCAATCAGGTCAGTAGACTCTTATGTAACGTATGTAATGTCTCCTACTCCAGGAAGTAGTCGGACCCTTAGCAACCACCTAGCAACAGAGAGGACTTCTAGTCTCCAACTGAATAAATACAGAACATAGAAACACTAAACTGATCAGCTAGCTCAGTCTGGTTGGAACAAAGATATCTGATGAACAAAGATATCTGATGAACAACGATATCTGATGAACAAAGATATATGTTGAACAAAGATATCTGAGGAACAAAGATATCTGATGAATAAAGATATCTGATGAACAACGATATCTGATGAACAAAGATATATGTTGAACAAAGATATCTGAGGAACAAAGATATCTGATGAATAAAGATATCTGATGAACAAAGATATCTGATGAACAAAGATATCTGATGAATAAAGATATCTGATGAACAAAGATATATGTTGAACAAAGATATCTGAGGAACAAAGATATCTGAGGAACAAAGATATCTGATGAATAAAGATATCTGATGAACAAAGATATCTGATGAATAAAGATATCTGATGAACAAAGATATCTGATGAACAAAGATATCATGTTCTCATGTGTTTTTAACATTTTAGCTCCGTGTCATGTGTTCAAACCAAACCGGTCCAGCTAGCCTCCTCTAGGACTGTAAGTGCGTGACTATCCGTGGTGTTACGGTACGGGTGCTCGGAGCGACCAAAAAGGACCAAAAGAGACCCGACTTCACCAAATGGGTCATTTAATAGAACTATAACAAGTAGAAACTACATTAGATTACATAGTATATGAAACTCTATTCTAATTCTATTTTCCCATTGAGGAGGTGGAGTGATATTTCTAGTAATGAGAACGGTGTGATGTCATGATGATTTGTTCCAGATGTTCAGTTGACCAATCAGATCTCTGGGGGCGGAGCTACTTGTATAATCAGATTTTAGAGCCTCTGAGGACATTAAGCAACTGGCTGATTACAACCTGAGCTTTATCTGTAAAAATGTAGCATGCCCCTTTAAAGAACTGAAGGAGCATTTTGGTCTTTAAAAATGTGATTCTGTAGAATAATTGTGATCTAGTCTCGACGTGTCTCTGCAGGTACATCACCAGGAACAATATTCTCCTTAACAGGGACTTTTATTGTTGTAATTTGGGTGATATTGCAGCGTAACATGGTTCGTCTGAGGCTCTGAGAAACTTTCCACTATTTCCTGAAAGATTATATGAAGATATGTCAGTCAGGTCTGATGTTTGTGTCTCGTTCATTTGATGTCAGTCAGATTGAACTTGTGTTTAACAATCTAAAGTTTGGTCAGTAATGTGGAGAGACTGTTTGGTGGAGACTTGTTCCACAGCTGTCATGTGATCATGTTACGTGACTACAACTTTCCCATCCAGCAACTACACAGATACAGACATGATGACTCACATACTCGCACACACACACACACACACACACACACACACACACACACACACACACACACACACACACACACACACACACACACACACACACACACACACACACACACACACACTTGATGCGTCACCACAGGATGTGTCAGGGCGGCGAGTGTCACCGTCAGAGCAGCTTTTCAAACGGCTGCAGAAACTCTTCACAACTCAACAGCACCCACACTAAATATGAAGCAGCACGAGTTTTGTCTGTAAATTTGAATGTATTTAATCAACCAATGACAGTTGATTTGTCAGAAATAGCAGAAGACGTTCAGTTCAACTAAAACGGTGGCGTCAGTTTTCTCATTTTAAATTTTTTATTAGTTTCATGATTTCTCAGAGAATTTCCTGACGGGCTGAAAGACAGCAATGCAATCACAGGAGGAAGAGTTGGTTTGATTCTGTGACCTGGATAACTTTATATAAAGTATACCTTCAAACAGCTCAGTGTCAACACACAGACGTGTTTCTGGTAAAGTTCTACATCACAGTGAGACATTAGATTCATCACTGCTTTAACTCAGCAGCATCATGAAGGGACCAGCTCTCCAACTGCACCTCACCACATGAAACTCATCAAAGCTGCTAGAAATCAGCGCATCTTCATTTAAATGATAAAATCAGCAGTTCTGTTTCACACCGTCGGTAGGTCTGTGTGTCTGTCAGCATCAGTAACACATTACAACCAAACACACCTGATCATTACATCCACCTGCATCACAAGGACGAGGTCCAATCATCACAATCAGGTCTCGAGGTTCTGCTCACAGAATTCAGACTTCCTGTGAATTAGTGAGCGTTCATGTCATCTTTAGCTGCACTGAAAACTAGAAGAGAAGCAGCTGATTGACTTCAATGTTTGTCACACAAATCTGCCATTAATCAACTAAAGTTCAGTTAACTCAGCTCCATAAACTCAACATGACTTACAGTGCCCCAACGATGAGCTTTAATTACCTAGAAAATGAAATAATGCAGCATGACTGACTGAAAACATACAAAATCATTTCAATTCAATCGTTTGATGCTTTATCAATTTTGTCCAACAATTAACTGAGATTTTTCCATTTTAAGTTACTTTAAAACAGGAAAAAATACTTTTCTTGTCATTCACAAATCTGACAGGAAGAGTTCCTGAAGTAATTTAAAGATTCAGATTTAATAAAACCCGCTGACTTTATATAAATAAGTTGTTATAAACTACCAAACTGTATATCAAAGAACATCTGGCTCCATCCTAACCCAATGCAACAACAAAATGATCCTCAAACAGGACCAACAATAATCCACATAGATAGATAGATAGATAGATAGATAGATAGATAGATAGATAGATAGATAGATAGATAGATAGATAGATGGATAGATAGTTACTTTATTTATCTCACAAGGGGACATTTTTTTTCACTACAGCAGCATTTATAGATACAGGAAAGAAATAAAATAACAGTAAAATATTAAATATAAAAATGCACAGTATATACAATAAAATAGAATAATTAAATTAAAGCTAACTAAACAATAGTGCAATGGTTTTTTTAATATATTTAAACAAACAAGAAAAACAGACAACAGTGTTATTGTTGTGTGATGGATTTTGCCAGAGAGGAGTTATTGTACAGTCTTATTGTAGTGGACAGGAATGAATGAAGACATGTGCAGACAGACTCTGAGGACAGGTGAGTCCTCTGTGGCTGTGGTTCTGATCATTGGACTGCAGGTGTGTTTCACCTGATGTACTTTGATGTGACTGCTGAGCTCCTACCTGACTGATCTACCTGAATCCAACACTTGAGGAGTCCACTTCCGGTCCTGTATCTGTCCTGACACATTTCTCTCATCAGGCTGAACTTGTTTCTTTCTCTCTGCAGAGGTCTCATACCGGAAAGTCCCCCCCCTCCACACACACACACACACACACACACACACACACACACACACACACACACACACACACACACACACACACACACACTCACCTGTGTCCCTCTCCACGCTGCACGCCCCCCCGCTGACAGAGTAGGACATCCGCCTCGGTCCCGGGCCCCCCCCGTTCTCCGTGCCCGACCTCGCGCCATACTTCCCGGAGGCTCCGTTCCCGCTCCCGGTCAGCAGACTCTCCGTTTCCATCCAGGAGATCTGCCCCGTGTAGACACGCCGCTGCTCGGCGGCGGTGAGACTGCGGCGGGTCCGAGGAGACGACCGGAGGACTTTCGGTTTTTCGCCGACACTCGGAGACTCAACAGGCTGCAGACACACAAACAGGGCAGCGACTGCTTTTAGGAAGTCGCTCCTCCGACTGCTCCTCCCTCTCCTGTCCTCCAGTCTCACTTTACGCCGGCTGTACATGCAGACTCCACCTCCTGCAGCGAGGCCCTGCACGGGAGCGCACACAAAACAGCTGACGGGCAAGGACAAGGACAGAAAATAACAAGCTCACAGGAACATGTAGAGGAGGACTGGACAGACGTCCTGGCAGGTCAGCTGACAGCAAGGAAGCAAATCTGTGACAGGAAAACAAACCGCTGAAAAGTTTGTCTGAACAGGTGTTAAGAGACTGATTTGAACGTTTACTACTAAAATGGAAAAGTAAACCTACTTTTAATTTGTACATTTATTTATTTGCTCTCCAGCACGTTTGACATCGTCGGAGCTGCAGCTGGACAAATAAACCAACTCAGACATAATGAGGAGGACTTGTTACTGTGGCAGGTCTGTTTTTATATCCACATATATGCCACATGACTGTCCTTGACTAATAAAAAATAAAATAAAACTATTTCTAAAAGAGTTCGTAGCTTCAGGTCTGTAAAATGGTTCAGATGCAGAAGTGTCTTCAGCTGCAATACCAGCGAGTGCCACTAGAGGTCGGCTCCAAAAAGCCTCCGGCTCCATAGACTCCCATTCAACTTCTCTCATCAAATCCAAAGTGAATCAAATGTGTCCATCAGTTATCTCGGTGTTGTTAGCTAAAGTCACTCCTTCTTATTAGTTTTCTGGAGGTCCATCTGAAAATAATCCCTCATTCATTAGAAAAGAAGATTCAAGAAGACCTGGTTTTGGGGGCGTGTCTGTTTGATTGACAGGCCTGTGGTGCAGTCAGGTTACAGCTATCGGTGGGCGGGACGTAGTATCGTCAGGTTTCCGATCAGATCGGTCAGATCCACCGCTGGCTCCTCCCCCAGCTCGTCCAAATATGGTCACTTCCTGCTCCAAACCGCTCCGAACTAGTAAAGATGGTGACGGACAGAATCTGAACTGGAAGATTCATAACGTTCACAAACTAACGATGACATCACTGATGGTTGATGACATCACTGATGGATGATGGTTGATGACATCACTGATGGATGATGACATCACTGATGGATGATGGATGATGACATCACTGATGGATGATGGATGATGACATCGCTGATGGATGATGGATGATGACATCGCTGATGGATGATGGATGATGACATCACTGATGGATGATGGATGATGACATCACTGATGGATGATGGTTGATCCTCAGCCGTCACACAAGCAGGTCTCATAACATGAGTTTTATTGAGACTTTTAACTTGCTTCATGATTGTATTCACTGAAACAAGTAGGTAGTTAAATCCTCTGCTGACATGCAGCATGCGGGTCAGTCCTCATGTGACTGACTGTTTACATCTCTCGCACACACACACACACGCACGCACGCACACAGACAGACAGACAGACACACACACACACACACACACACACACACACACACACACACACACACACACACACACAGACAGACAGACAGACACACACACACACACACACACACACACACAGACAGACAGACAGACAGACACACACACACACACACACACACACACACACACACACACACACACACACACAGACAGACAGACACACACAGACACACACACACACACACACACACACACACACACACACACACACACACACACACACACACACACACACACACACAGACACACACACACACACACACACACACACACACACACACACACACACACACACACACACACACACACACACACACACACAGGATGCTCCCCGTTTCCCTACATTAAAACCTCAGGACACTTTTTCTAATGAGAGCTCCCACAATGCATCTCTCAGTCTTTGATGCCAGTTTCTAATGAAACAGACTGTGAATGTAGTCTGGAAGGTTTCACAGCGACTCTGAGAGCAGACCAATCAGAGACCAGTGTCAGTAACTCTAGGTCTGGTAAAACCGGGGTACTTACAACCCCTCATAACCAAACAAATTCTTGAAATAATATATCAACAGAAGTGAATCAATACTACTTCTTAAATAAATAAAAAACAGAACATCACATTGATTTATTTTGTCTCAGAAACTTGGCTGCAGCAGGAAGAATATGTCAGTCTTAATGAATCAACTCCTCCCTGTCATATTAATAATCACATACCTCAAAGTTGTGGTTGGAGTCTTCCACTCAAGCTCATCGATGAAACCAAGACCTCAACTTAGTTATCACTCACTAGAAAGCTTTTCTCTTTGTATCTCAGACCAGAACAGTGAAACACACAAAAATAGTTCTATTTACATTTAACTCATTATTAGACTCTTAAAATGTAGATGAACCCACTCACTGTTATAATCACAGCCTCCATCTTGTTCTGATTTATGGTGCAGAAACTGGTCATTTAATAGTTTCCTTAAACACTTGTTTGTCTGACTATTTTTGACTTCCACGTGGAGATGCTCCCTCTCCTCTCCTCCCACATGTGGGTCATCCTGTTGATGGTGCTGCAACCTCTCTGGGTCCGACACACCACAATGAAAAAGACCATAATAAATCAGAGGAGGCTGGTTCCTTGGTACAATGTGCAATAGTGAAAGTAAAGTAATGTAACTTATTACATTCCATTACTTTTCTCACAAATGTTGTTGTCTGAACAGTAAAGCTGAAAAGTCCTACAAACTAAATGTGAAGGAGTCGGTTTAAACCTGCCAACAGAACTAAACACTGAATACTGTCAACATTTTGTTAAAGTTCTTTAATAGAACTTTAATTAAGATTAAAATGGTTTGATTTTAAAGCACAAATCACAGATCAGAGCTCAAAAATGTTGCTGAAACTTTTTTAAATTCATCTTAATCTTTGGATCAGTCTCAGAGTAATTCATTGATTTGATTGGCAGACGAGAGGCGGTGTGAATTTAACAGAACCGATCGGAAACAAGTTTCATCCTTAATGAACAGAGTCTGTTCAGACGGAGACAGAAGACGTTCCTGCAGGAAAAAGTATGCAAAAAAACTGAATTAATATTACTTTCAAAATAAAAGCTGTTTACCAAAGAGAATATATTCTAACGTAACCTATTTGTAATCACCAACATTTTGAAATGTAACTGTCAATTATTATATATTTTTTCTCAGTGGCTGATTTCAATTACTTTTATTTTGTAATTTAATAACTTAACTTGTTAAATGTTACTACACATTCCACAACATGGTATATTAAAGAGCCACCAACACTAACTGTAGTCTTTCATTAAACAAAATATACAGACTTGTGAGATCTTGAAACATTTTCAGAGCAGAGACAACATTGTGTAGCTTTACCTAAAACATGACATGTAGTATGAGGTGGATTATGAGAGTAAAATACCCAAATATTTAGTTATCTGAAGTAAAACCATAGCTTGAAAGACTTTCATGTTATCAATAACAAACAGGCAAACTGAACATCATGTATGTTTCAGGTTTATTTGAAATACAATCAGAGGATTGTAGTACAGAAAATTAAATACTGCATTAAGGTCTGTTTATAGAGAACGAGAGTTAAAAACATCTGAAGAGTTAAAGTCCTGTAGTCCTGCATCAGGTTGTTAAGAAAGGGGATAAATGTGAATTAAAGCTGATGTTTTCAGTGCTGCTGGTTTTTATTGCTGAATAGTCACTGAGCCACATCCACGATGAAGAAGTCTGTAAGTCCGAGTCGTGGCTTCAGTCACACTGATCGAGGTTACACTTCCAAATCAGAAAGAGAGGTAAAGATTTACAATAAGGGTACATTAATTAAGCTGAATGTAGTAATCAGCATCAACTCACTGTTAATTAAACATTACAGAATTAAAAAATATTCCTATATTTCATGCAGCAGCCTCACAGACTTCTGATGATCTCTTACCAACATTCAGGAATGACGGTTTGTAGAGGAAAGGACCGACAGATTAGTTAAACAACTTCACTGAATCAGAACAAACGTTCCACAGAGGATTCACTGGATCTGAGCAGAAGCACCAGATAATGTCTGTGATGTGTCTCCGTGGAGACGGACTCAGACTGAAGAGCTCAGCTCCTCACTGCTTCGGGGGTTTGCTGCCGTCTGGGACACCTGTGGGGAATAAAACAGAAACCTCTTCTTGAAGCTGTTCATTAAAGTCATCACCTCTTCTTCTCTGTCTGATTTTCCCGCTCTGTGATCACCTGCTCGTCGATGCACCTGAACTGCCAGTTCCAGCGTGTGTTGTAGAGGAAAGGTCGGAGGTCGAAGCGGTTGTCGTCGGGACTGTAGCTCTCGGCGTGGTAAGCCGGCGTCACCGTGGTCATCTTGTGGCGGTTCACCGAGTACATCCTGAAGAAGTGTTTTACTTTCTGGGCCACCTGAACGAACACGACCACACACACACGATTCATTCTCAGCGTTTCCATGACGACAGTGACGTGTCACAGCGTGACGGCGCTGACTGACCTCTGAGGGGGACAGAGCATCCCTCCACAGGTGGAGGAGTTTACAGAACATGCTGAACGGGCCGCACTTGGAGATCTTCCTCAGGCGTCCGATCACAGACAACTCGGAGTACGTCATCCCCATGTCGGCCTGCAGGGGGCAGAGTGGTGGTTAGAGACAGAAAGGCAGAGCTGCTGCTCACAGACGGACGTCAGCTGTCAGGGGCAACTTCTGCCAGACTGAAGTACAAACTTTATATGTCACACAAACAGAGACCTGATGTGAATATAATGAAGTGTTTCTGCGTGAGTTAGAGGTCATCCTGTTATCAGTCTGACAGATCAGAGCGCCACATCCTGGAACTTTGGCTTCCAGCGAGTCCTTCGCCGTGAACTTTAATGCAAAATATCAGTACAAAACCAAACTACCAGAGTTATATGATTTTATAAATGATGATTATTTAAAGCAGTTAGTTCAAAGCAGAAGTTTCCAGAACCTCCTGCGGTTCTCCGATGCTGACGATGCAGCATGTGGGATTGTTTTCCTCCAGAAGGGGGCGTGGTAATGTCGCTCTGATCTTTTTCATGTTTAGTGACATCAGTTATTAGAGCCCGAGCACCGAGCATCGGTGTGAAGCCCTGTTGTTGTTTTTCATAAAAATGTTCTCATTCTTGGACGTTCTTCTTCTTCTTACGTGAAGTGATTTTCCTTTTTGGAATCTTCATCATATTCAAAAACTCATGAACGTGGAAACACATTTGTCTCCCGGCGAAAAATTTTGTGCCAAACGTCTCGAGAGCGCCCCCTACAGAGATGCCCCGGCGGCCACATTTACCTAAATTCACCAAATCCGGTGGACACGTGCATCACACCTGGACGCACTAAAAAGTTACATTGCATCATTACTCAACTCGACAGGAAGTCCACCATTTTGAATTTAGTGGCCATTTTGGGCAATTCTGACACGTTGTACTTTGTCGAACTCCTCCGAGGGATTTTGTCCGACCGACTTAAATTTAGTTTCTATGGATAGAAAACATGTTTGGGATTAAAAGTTATCAAAATAATTCGTTTTCATCGACGTGTGTGCCCGTGAGAGGCGGCCATTTTGAGCATCTCGCCATGAAACTAGGAGTTACTTTAAATCTTACGTACATGGACCGACCTTCTCCAAACATCACAGGTATGATAACAGCCCCGCCCTGAAGACCCCTGTGGGGTAATATTCGCTCATAGTCATAGCGCCCCCTGTTGGCCACTGGAAATGACACTTTTCATACTTTCACATTCTACGTCGAGCTGGTTGATCCCATGAACCTAAAGTCGGGTCACAATAACCTAAACATGTAGTTGATGATATATTGAGACATTCTTTCGACTTTGTCAATGGGCGTCGCTGTGACGATGCGGCAAAGTTGGATGTCTCGCTGTGACACAGGAAGTTGATGTTTAAGGTCAAAGGATGCTTGAAACCTCACGAAACGTGTCACATACATCCGGCTTGGTGAGACTATACATGTGATGTGTTTTGCGAGTGGGCGTGGCCAAACGGCTCGCCAGCACCCCCTGCTGGAGACAGGAAACGAGACAAAAATAGCAACTTTAAGCGGGGATACCCAGTCCGTCGTGTGAGGGTCACACTGATGTGTTTGATCAGTCAGATCTCTCCGTCGCCACGTCACTCTCATCCACTCAAAGTCTCATTGTAGTAGTTCAAATAAAATGAACTCTCAATCAGAAACTATTTAGTTATTATCTATTTCTATATAAATGATCTAAAACTTCCCGAGGTGACATCAGCTCATTGCAGCAGTAACGTGACCGCTGGGGCCTTTTGATGGTGCCTCACCTCGTCTGTCTGTGACACCTGTCCGTCCGTCAGCGGCTCCAGCTCGGCGGTGGGCGGAGCTGCCAGGATGCTGCAGAGGAAACCACAACCGCTGACAAACTGAACTGAAAACCACACGAGATGCTCCGCTCTCACCAACCGACTTCTGTGTGAAACGATGCATGTTTCTCCTGCAGGTATGTTACCACGCCGACAGAGTTCAGTCAGCTGAGCTCACCCTCTCAGAGCAGGAAGCTGGAACTGCTCCACACAGTACAGCAGGAAGCTCTTCAGGTCCGTCTTGCTGACGCCTCCGATCGGGTTGATGTCGGCACTGGAGCAGTCGTATTTGGTGAAGTAGCCCGTCAGGCTGAGGAGGAACCGTCAGAGAACACATCAGATAATCAGATCGTGTTTTAGTGGACCAGTACCAGCAGTGTTGCATCATCACGTGCAGCACAGTTCATGCTGCGGCCATTTTAAAGTGTGTTTTCTCTTCATGAGTCCCCCGTTTCCAAAAAAGTTATGACACAAACAAACATAAATAAAAACAGAAGAGGATGATTTGCAGATCACATAAACGCATATTTAATTTAAAATAGACCAAAGACAACATATCAAATGTTGAAACTGAGAAAATGTAGTTTTATAAAAAAATATCTGCTCATTTTGAATTTGATGGCAGCAACACGTTTAAAAAAAATTGTGACAGTTTGAACAAAAGAATGGAAAAGTTGTGTAACGCTAAAAGAAACACCTGGTGGAACATCTGACAACTAATCAGGTTACCATGGCAACAGATCAGTAAGATGATTGGGTATAAAAGATGATTTCAGAGAGGCAGAGTCTCTCAGCAATGAAGATGGGGAGAGGTTCACCACTCTGAAAGACTGTGTTGGAAAATAGTTCAACAATCTAAGAATAATGTTCCTCAACGTCAAACTACAAAGAATTAGTGGATTTCATCGTCTACGGTTCATAATATCATTAAAAGATTCAGAGAATCTGGAGAAATCTCTGAACACAAGGGACAAGGCTGGAAACCAATATTGGATGGTGGTGATCTTCGGGCCCTCAGGCAGCACTGCATTAAAAACACACTATTCTGGATTGGAAATCACTGCATGGGCTCAGGAACACTTGTGGAAACCATCGTCTGTGAACACAGTTCATCGCTGTGTCCACAAATGCAGGTTAAAACTCTCCAAAGAAGAAACCAGATAGAAACATGATCCAGAAACACCGCGGCAGATTTCAACATTTTATATTTTGTTTTCAGTCTATCTGCAATAAAATATGAGTTTATGTGATTTGCAAATCATCACATTCTGTTTTTATTTACATTTCACACAGTGTCTCAACTTGTTGGTTGTAGCACTGTTCCATCGACTGCTTCATTATGAAACACGTCTGCACTGAAGCTCCTTCATTTGATAGTTTGAACAGTTCAGATGAAGTGAATCCTCCCTGGTGGTGCCGTCACGTAGAGAAGTGAAGTTCTGCTCACCGTCAGGTTACCGTCGACTGAAACACACCAGCAGCTTCACCAATGAGCCCAAAATATTCTGAGCCCTCACTGATGAAGCAAATAATCTGAAGCCGGCTGCACACGTGATGGTCTGCAGGGCCGCTGAACAGTCGGGTAGCAACATACGCTCAGACTACCGGGTCTAAAGGGCTCGTGTGTCTCAGGAGGATGTTCAGGAACAAGTCGGATCAACTACAGCTTCATCATGCAGGGGCGACGGCGGTGGAGCCGACAGGGGGGCAGACAGGGGGGCCGACATGTCACTCAGTGTTTGGTCTCATGAAGGTATTTATGTTTCATTTATGGACTTAATTTCAGAAAGAATAATTCATCACCTCTCATCTACGTTGGCAGAACCCAGAACCAGCAGACCACCAGGCTGGCCGCGGGACCACAGACCCAGCTGGGCAAACAGGTAGGCCAGAACCATCCGGACCCGGGCCTAGAACACACACACACAAACACACGAACACACACGAACACGCACACACACGAATACACACACACGAATACACACACACGAATACACACACACACACACACACACACACACACACACACACACACACACACACACACACACACACACACACACACACACACACACACAGGAAGTGAATAAGAGTGTGACTGATAGAATCTACTGAGTCACACTGTGGTCAAAGTGTTAGAGAGAGAACTGAAACAAAGAGTGAAGAAGAAGAAGAAAGTAGATAGACAGAGAGACACAGAGACGGAGACACAGAGAGACAGAGGGACAAAGAGACGGAGAGACAGAGAGACGGAGAGACAGAGGGACAGAGAGATGGAGAGACACAGAGACGGAGAGACAGAGACAGAGGGACAGAGAGACAAAGACGGAGAGACAAAGGGACAGAGAGACGGAGAGACAGAAAGACAGAGAGACTGAGAGATGGAGAGACAGAGACAGAGACAGACTAGTGTCTGACCTGCACGTTCTGCAGAGCCAAGTTCTCTCTGTGACTTCCTCCATTAGCACGAAACTGAGGCTGCCGCCCAGTAACCACGGAGAAGATACCCAGAATGCCTTTCACCGCCATGTCTATGTTAATGTTCATGTGTGTGCTGCAAACCGAGACACAGAACACGCATGAAGACGCATGAACACAGTATAATGATTGATCAGCAGATACTCACCATGATTATCATTATGATTATCATTATTATTATGCTGATGATGCTGATGACGATGATGATGTTGATGATGATGATGATGCCGGCCTACCTCCCGATCTGAGCCGCCAGGTCTCTGGCTCTGCTGCAGGTGTCCTCGGAGGAGTTTTCACTGGCCATGTAGCAGGTGGTGAGGACGCGTCCACAGAGCTCAGTGGGGAGCAGCGGACGGTAGGAGGCGTCTCCAACCAGCCGGCGGACGTCCTGCAGGACCTGGGGGTCTGACGGGGGGGACGGGGGTGAGGTGAGAGGGGACGGGGGGGCTTCTTTACAACACAGCCTCAAACACTTTTATAGATATTTTAATTTGGTAAAAAGACTCACTAACATCAAACTCTGAAGATTCATGACCCAAAGACACAAAATCTAAATCTCACACACGCCTGCTTCTGAGCCTCACACATGCCCAAGCCTCATTTCCACCACAAACACAAAGGTGATACAGAATTTAACTGTCACACTTCCACGATTAACATCAGTCTTTACTACTGAAACCGATTTTACTCATTAAAGTACTTCACAGTTGATGAAAAATCTCACAGGCAAACATCACTCATTTAAAGTGAATATTTGATATCATCATCATGACATCACATCCTGCTCATCACTAGAAATATCACTCCACCTCCTCAATGGGAAAATAGAATTAGAATAGAGTTTCATATAATATGTAATCTAATGTAGTTTCTACTTGTTATAGATCTATTAAATGACCCATTTGGTGAAGTCGGGTCTCTTTTGGGTCCTTTTTGGTCGCTCTGAGCACCCGTACCGTAACACCACGGATAGTCACGCACTTACAATCCTAGTGGAGGCTAGCTGGACCGGTTTGGTTTGAACACATGACACGGAGCTAAAATGTTAAAAACACATGAGAACATGGATATCTTTGTTCATCACATATCTTTGTTCATCAGATATCGTAGTTGATCAGATATCTTTGTTTATCACGTCTTTGTTTATCAGATAGCTTTGTTCATTGGATATCTTTGTTCATCAGATTTGATCAGATATCTTTGTTCATCACATATCTTTGTTTATCAGATATCTTTGTTTATCAGATATCTTTGTTCATCAGACATCTTTGTTCATCAAATATATCTTTGTTCATCAGATATCTTTGTTCATCGGATTTTATCACATATCTTTGTTCATCACATATCTTTGTTTATCAGATATCTTTGTTCATCAGATATCTTTGTTCATCAAATATATTTTTGTTCATCAGATATCTTTGTTCATCGGATTTTATCGGATATCTTTGTTCATCAGATATCATCCAGGTTGTGTTGTTGTCGTTGTTGTCGTGAGTGATTGTGATAGTGTGTTTGAACCCTGCAGGTTGTTTTCAGGTTATTTTCTCGACCTCCACATTTAAGCTCATATCCTGGTTGTTGTTGTTGTTGTTGTTGTTACCCATTCATGGTGTATCTTGTTTTTTTCAGGACAGTCGAGCCGATCCTTTCCTTATTTAATTTGATAACACTTAGAGATGTTTCATATTAGTGTTGTGGAATTGTTATGTTTGTGGAGATATCTTGTGTAGTCAGGTGATGAACCCCATGTTGGAGACAGTAGAGGTCAGCTGTGATTTAAAAACTGGACTAACTGAAGAGTGCTTGTGGAACAGAGAAACAACAGATATGATCAGAAAGGCTCCGTTCTGCTCTTGATGTTGATATTCAGGATGTTGTGACGTGATCAGGACTTTGGGAATCATTTCATTAAGAGCAGCGAGGGAGGAGATGAGGGGAACGACAACGCAACTTCAACTCTGACTTTCTCTGCAACGCTTCGTCACACAGACGAGACACCGATATTTCTGGAAAGCTCGAGTCGTGCAGAGTCACCAGAGAAATGTTGCATCGCTCTGTGATGAAAACTCGCTGCTCTATTGAAGCGAGAAGAAGAGGAGTGAATGAAAGAGCAGCGTACTCACTGCCGTCCTGGACGGCCTGGCAGAGCAGCACACACATGGAGTGGACGATACAGGCGGTGGAGGAGCTGTCCACGCCGCCGCTCAGCGGCAGCAGGAAACCAGCCTGGAACCACATCCACAACCACAACCATCACAGTCTAAAGATTCTCCTCAGCGTTAGTTAGTGTCTCCTACAGCAGAGGTCCTCCTCACCTGACCGCTCCTCCTCAGGTAGTCCCACAGCCAGCAGGCCGGCCCTAGACTGGACAACAGCTGGCAGCTTCACTTTCTGGTGTTTGTCAAGAATAAAAAACTGAACTGAATGTCTGTCATACCTGATCTCCTCCTCTGGTGTGTGGAAGAGCCATCTGATTGGTTGGTGGGTGGGGAGGTGGACATCATCACAGGTGGACAGAGAGAAGTCCACTTTGATCCTGTGACACGGTTTAGGCTCCGCCTCCTTCGACAGAGAGAAAGTGACACTTATGATAAAAAAAATTAAATTAAAAAAAGAACAATGACATTTTGGAGCCACTTGATGGAGTCAGGAAAAATATCTGGACTGAAACAAATCACGTCAAAGTAAACATGAAAATAATCCCAAACTCACAAATAATACAAATAAATAAATAAAATAAACTATAAAATTATAAAAACTCGTCACCATAAATTACACCTTTAAGAACAAATCTAAGAAAAAACACAAGATCTTGTTGAATGAGGCCCAATTGTGTATCATTATTATTATTATTATTATGATTATTATTATTATTATGAATAAATTCATTATTGTACCTTTGATGAACATCTGGACAACTCTAAGAGTAAACCGTCGGTTACCACGGTGAGACTGATGTCATCACTGTGATGTTCAGCAGGTAAAATGTCGGTCGTGTTCACGCTCCTTCTTTATTTGGTGAAAGGAATTGAATGTGTGAGCTGATCGCAGCTGCTGATGTCGGAAAATAAAAATCAGCGAAAGCAAACCAAAAGCAGCGGTGCATCATGGGAAGTCTCACCATGCGAGGCTGACACACTTCTCCTCTGTAGCTTCGAACATCCTCCAGATCCAGAGTGGCTGTAATCACCTCCTGCAACACAGAATCAGATCAGAGACACACGGCCGTGGAAGCAGGAGGGTTCTGGATCTGGTCCTGGTTCTGGTTCTGGTCCCGGTCCTGGTTCTGGTTCCTGTCTCATCAGTACGTACCACATCGCTGAGGGAGAACTGCGCTCCCTGAGCCACGATGTCTCCGTTGATGGCCACCGTGGCACAGCCGTCGTAGTAGACGCGGTCTCCATCGCAGCCCCGCTGGTTGGCGTACAGGTAGATGCCTCCGCTCTGTAACCATGACGATAGAGTCAAACTACAGCGTTCAGACAAGCAGTGAACCACTGGGACAAAGTTGATCATCATCAGGTCCTGAGTTCCACCTGTTGTTGTTGTTGTTGTTGTTTCACCTGAAACTATCAGACACAACATCACAGTTTAGGAAACATTTCTGGGGAACAGAAATAATCAGGGGAGGAGGAGGAGGAGTGAGGAGGGAGGAGGAGGAGTGAGGAGGAGAAGGAGGATTGAGGAGGAGGAGTGAAGAAGAAGAAGAGTGAGGAGAAGGAGGAGTGAGGAGAAGGAGGAGTGAGGCGGAAGAGTGAGGAGGAGGGGTGAGGATGGGGAGTGAGGAGGAGGAGTGAGGAGGAAGAGTGAGGAGGAGGAGGAGGAGGAGTGAGGAGAAGGAGGAGTGAGGAGGAGTGAGGCGGAAGAGTGAGGAGGAGGGGTGAGGATGGGGAGTGAGGAGGAGGGTGAGGAGGAAGAGTGAGGAGGAGGAGGAGGAGGAGGAGAGGAGGAGTGAGGAGGGGTGAGGAGGAAGAGTGAGGAGGAGGGGTGAGGAGGGGTGAGGAGGAGGAGTGAGGAGAAGGAGGAGTAAGGAGTAGTGAGGAGGAAGAGTGAGGAGGAGGAGGATTGAGGAGAAGAGGAGGAGTGAGGAGAAGGAGGAGTGAGGCGGAAGAGTGAGGAGGAGGGGTGAGGACAGGGAGTGAGGAGGAAGAGTGAGGAGGAGGAGTGAAGAGGAAGAGTGAGGAGAAGGAGGAGTGAGGAGAAGGAGGAGTGAGGCGGAAGAGTGAGGAGGAGGGGTGAGGAGGAAGAGTGAGGAGAAAGAGTGAGGAGAAAGAGTGAGGAGGAGGGGTGAGGAGTGGTTAGGAGGAAGAGTGAGGAGGAAGAGTAAGGAGGAGGGGTGAAGAGGGGTGAGGAGGGGTGAGGAGGAGTGAGGAAGAAGAGTGAGGAGGAAGAAGAAGAGGAGGAGGGGGTGAGGAGGAAGAGTGAGGAGGAGGAAGAGAGGAGGAGGAGGAGGAGGAGTGAGCAGGAGTGAGGAGGAGGAGTGAGGAGGAGTGAGGAGGAACAGTGAGGAGGAGAAGGAGTGAGGAGAAGGAGGAGTGAGGAGGAGGAGTGAAGAGGAAGAGTGAGGAGAAGGAGGAGTGAGGAGAAGGAGGAGTGAGGCGGAAGAGTGAGGAGGAGGGATGAGGAGGAAAAGTGAGGAGGAAGAGTGAGGAGGAGGACGGGTGAGGAGGAGAAGATGAAGAGATGAAGATGAAGACCAGTTCCTCATCATGGTTTGATCCTCCTGCACCGTAGTCTCAGAACGTATTAATCTCCCCTCGTATATCAAAGTGCTCCTTGTTCTGATGAATAAGACTCCAGTGTGACGGTTGTGAATGTTGGAGCTCCTGCTGACCTCCTGCTGAGCTCCTGCTGAGTGTTACCTTGGTGGTGGCGGACCGGATCAGGTCCAGTCTCTGCTCCGCCTTCCGGAGCTCGTGGTGGCTCGCAGACGAGTTGGTGAAGATTTCCACTCCGTCCAGACCCATCTGGACATGTGGACTGAGGAGGAGAGCAGATTCAGTCATTGTACCAACACCTCCTCCACGGCCCGACACCTCCTCTACATTACCGACACCTCCTCCACGGCCCGACACCTCCTCTACATTACCGACACCTCCTCTACGGGCCCGATACCTCCTCCATGGGCCCGACACCTCCTCTACATTACCGACACCTCCTCCACGGCCCGACACCTCCTCTACATTACCGACACCTCCTCTACGGGCCGACACCTCCGCTACATTACCGACACCTCCTCTACGGGCCCGATACCTCCTCCATGGGCCTGACACCTCCTCTACATTACCGACACCTCCTCTACGGGCCCGACACCTCCTCTACATTACCGACACCTCCTCCACGGGCCGACACCTCCTCTACATTACCGACACCTCCTCCACGGGCCGACACCTCCTCTACATTACCGACACCTCCTCTACGGGCCGACACCTCCTCTACATTACCGACACCTCCTCCACGGGCCCGGTATCAGCCTCCTCTCTACCTGCTGGGGCTCCAGAGCTCGGCGCAGATCTCCGTGCCGATGCAGGTGTCCTTGGTGGACAGCACACAGTCTCCGAACGGGACGGTGTCCTGAAAAGGACGGAGACACGGGGCGATAAAAACAGAGCCTGAAGACATAATCACTAATGAAGGTCCGTTTCTGAAACAGTGATGTTGTCCTCGGTCTCAGCACAGAACCCGTCTGTCCTCTCTGAGGAGAGAATCTTTTACCTGGCCGGTAACCTCCTGGATCATTCTGGGCAGAAAATACTCCTCCACCTGCCTTCAGGACACAAACGGAGAGAAACCATCATGAGACGTTATTTCACCAAGCTGAGTTACAGTAGACGTGTTGGTTTATCTTCTACTGCAGAGGAAAAAAATCAGACTGTTTCTAAAAGAGTTCGTAGCTTCAGGTCTGTAAAATGGTTCTGATCCAGAAGTGTCTAACAGCTGCAATACCAGCGAGTGCCACCAGAGGTCGGCTCCAAAAAGCCTCCGGCTCCATAGACTCCCATTCAACTTCTCTCATCAAATCCAAAGTGAATAAAATGTGTCCATCAGTTATCTCGGTGTTAATTACACTTACTGAGAAAAAACTATAGAATTAAATTCCAGATGAGCTGATTTGTTGAGACCCAACTTCCTGCCCAAAGGGAGGTTAAAGGCAAACTGATAAACATTTAATCACAAAATACAAATTATTAAGAAAACCAGCAACATGTGATTGAGAAGCCTTTTAAAACATTTAATTGGTCAAGTACTTTTTATGCTTGTTGGATTTTGAGGAGGAATCTGTGGAGTTTTAAGTGAGTTTTTTGTGGAAAATTGTGGGAATCAAAAGAATTCGCAAGTTGAGAAAAAAACTTTTTTTTTTTAATTACATTACATTTCATTTTTTTATAAGCACTACCTGATAAAGGAATAAATGTGTAATCACTTCCTGTGATAATAATCATTCTGCACATCACAGAAATATTTATTTCTAATCTTTATTTATGTATTTATTGAACTTAGAGAACCGTGGAGATAAAAGTTCCTAAAAGTTCCTAAAAGCTCCTAAAAGGTCCTAAAAGCTGCATATGTTTCCAGAACAGACCGTCTGTGACTGGAATATAAAAACAAGGACTACATCAGCTGTCAAAATAAGAGCTTTAGATGCTGTTTAATTCATGTTCATTCAACACATAGACCTGCTGGATGAAACAAACAAAGAGACGTCTCTGACAACTGGACATGTGGAGAAAACTCATTTAACATCCAGTAATATGGAATCACTTCCTTTGATCACAAACATTTAATCATCATTTTAATGTGAAGAACACATTTCCCACAAACTCCGTCACTTCCTGTTTCTCCTCTTGTTCCGGTGAACAGTTTTATTTGGTGATGAAAACAGCAGCAGAGACTTTCTGAGTTATTGTTGTTAATAAAGACAGTCTAGTTTGAAAATATTTACTTTATGTTTTAATACTTTCAGCACAGATTCTGATGACGATGATTTTTGCAAAAATATCGCGTGAATTAAAAAAATGTCAAGCTCCCGCAAATATTGTAGAGTTTGCTTGGATTTGTGTTAATTATTGCGGTTTCCTGGAGGGAGTGATTAATAATGAGAACCGGAGCCACAATAACAACAACAATTTCAAGTGATTCTAAACAAATAATCAGAGGAACAGTTTGGATGATTCAATGAGGAAACTACCTTTTTCATACCCAAAGATCAAGTGTAAAATTCACTAAAAATGAAAGTAATAAAACCTTAAGTCACTTTCTAATATATGTAAAAATACATGAATCCTCCTTCTATTAAACCCGGAGACACAAAGACGTGTGACCAACCTGCGCTGCCTCCAGGGAGAGAACCAGCGCAGCTCTCGGTAGTTTCCGTGGTTCGCCATCGCCATCTTCGGTCGGATCAGCAGGATCCTCCTGGAGAAACAGAAGCTCAGCGACGCTGTGCACTCACAGTCCCTTCGGCTACCTGGGGACAGGTGGGCCGACCTACCTGTTGAGGAACAGGACCCGGCAGTTGTAGCGCACGTTGTGGTGCATGATGGGCCTGATGGGACACGATGGGACATTTTAGGTGAAGACGTCCTAAACGTCAACGAGAACGACCGATTCACGTTTTAAAAAAGATTTATGTGGTACTGACAGCTACGCCGCGCTACCTCCTGCTGCCACTAGGTGTCTCACTCTGCTTTAAAGACAGACACTGACTGCCTACAGCAGAACACTCACATGCCCACGTCACAGATGATGTCCTGGGTGATGGGAGCCTCCAGAAGCGAGCGGAGGACCTGGAAGCTGTGGAGCAGCGTGTCCGACTCGTAGAAGTGGTCCGCGCAGCCGAACCCGCTGCCGGACACGAGGGAAGCACAAACGCACTGAAACCTCCGCAAATGGGAACATCGCCGTACAACAGGTATTTAAAATGGAAACATACAGCACATATTATGGGACGGTGGCATGTTAGCGAGACGTACCAGATCTCCAGCTCCGGACCCAGTCTGTATTTGGCTCCATGAGCTTTGGCCATCTCGATACCTGCAGAGAAACAGGCAGACGGGAGGGATTCACACCAACAACCTCTTCATTCCAACACATCGGGCTCAGACAGGTGTGCAGAAGGTACCGCTCGAATGAGCCGAGGCTGCAGCGGGATGTTGACTCCCAGCATCACACGTAAACAGGAGGGACAAATCCATCCCATCATTACACTTCTTTCAACGTGAGTCTCTTCAGAGGATTCAACAGATTCATTCCTGGACTGATGAGTTTTTACACAGAAGTCGTCTAACATGAAGTTCAGCACAACTGTAACACATAAATCCAGAGTTTGGAGTCTTTTCGGGTAACGGTAGGATTTTTACACATGCAGACATTATTATCATCATTATTATTATTATTATTATTATTATTATAAAGTCCAAGAGTCGTATTCACAAAGATTTTCAAAAACTCTTTAAATCCTCAGAGATTCTCACTGAGAATAAAAACTACTGAGGAGAGATTCCTGAACCTTCAGAGACTCTGAGTCTCTGGTCCACCCCGTTGCTAGGCGACGAAGCCTTTTAAAAGATGTGATTGGCTGATTAAAAAAAAACAACCTGCCGACCGGACAGCGACCTCCAGTGGAAGTTAGATGAAGTGCGTGTTCGTGTGATGACTGCTGATGAAGGTTGAACAGACTCCAGTCATTTCTACACTCAAACATCTTCATCACTTTCATGTCTGAGGAAGAAACTCTTCATCTTAAAGTCCTCCTCCCTGATCCGGACAGCTGATCTCCTGAGGAGCTCTCTGAACAGGTTTCATCTTTAAGGATCTACTCTGAACTTTAAGAGGAAATTATTAGAAAACGTCACAACTGGAAGAGTTTTCTTCGATTTTGGTAAAAGGAGGAATGTCATTCAGCCACTGAGTGATCCTCTAACACACTCTGACATACAAACAATCAGGTCAATAGAAAACTTTAGGATCTGTGTCACTGCAGCGACCTCTGACCTTTGACCTTCATAGTCCGATATGGAGGACATAAGAGCAGCTTACTGACAGCACAGTTATGTTTCATATTAAACATCCCATTCCCAATAAATCAAAACTCATCGATGCTGGATCAGCCAGTTTGCTGATACAAACTTTAACGTCAGCTACTTTTTGAAACATGTTACAACAGTTAAAATATGACTAAAATACACAAAATGAATCAATCACACTCAAAAATGAAAGACATTTTCCATCATTTACGTTGGAGTGACTGTTGGACAAAATCAAACATCACCAGGCCTCATATTTATGACCAAATACCTCCATATGGATATTGACTATTATCATGCAACTGACTATCGTTCATTGAGAATGTAATTCCCCATTTCGGTTTGTAGACTTTAATTGAAAGTAAACTGAAGTGAATTGGTTGTATCGCTGCTGCATTTACACATTAGAGCTGTTTTATTTTTAGCAGATAAAACCGGGATTCTAATAATGTTTGTTTGGGTTTGTTGACATTTGACTCAGGACTGAATCCAAAATAATACGTGGTAAAAAAGAGTTACAATATTACCCCCAAAATGACTTTTGCTTGTGATTTGGTGTGGAGAGTTTCATGTATGTGAACTCCTGTTCCAGGTGGTCCAACTGTTCCTGCTCTGCACAGCTCCAAAGGACCTGCTCATCAGCTGATACAAGGTTCCGGGTGGTTTTGCATAAAATCTTGATTTGGAAAATAAGTTTGTGTCAAAACGCTGCAGTGGATACGTATTTCTAACACTGGGAACTATTAAATATTCAGATGAAGTACTGACCGGAGTACTTGAGTACTACTACCACCTGAGTCCGTGCATGTTAATCTGTGAGCACGTGACCCTGCAGTCTTTAGAAAGTCCCACGTGCTGTTTTTTCAGCTTTTTCAATTCTGTGTGGTTCCGTTCAAACAGAGAGAACATATGAGTGAAGAGTTTCAGGAGGGAACACTCACTCCTCAGGATCCGCTCCGAGTTGCCCTCAAAGTCCAGAACCCACTGGTTCAGCGAGCAGGTCGCCAAAGTCACTTTCCGGCCCATTTCCTGGTTCTGCAGTTGCGAGCCGGTCACGTGGTTGATTGAGTTGCTATAAAGTTGGGTTTGTACAGAAGACTGTTGCTGCTGGCTGCCAGTACAGAGCACAGTCCGCCCTGCTTCTTCTTCTGCTGCAGCTGGAGCTGTCAGTCTGAGAGCTACTGCTGCCCCCAGTGGGGAAACACACACATTACATCAGACAGGAGTTTGCTGCTCCTGATGAAGATACTGATGAAGATCCTGATGAAGATCTGCCGTCACATCAGACACACCGTTTCACCAAAAAATATTTTCATAACTTTTCCTCCCAAAAGTCTTCAAAAAGGCGATAATAATAATTCCTTGCATTACAATACTTCCTTTGACCCCCAAATACCAGACAAAGACAGACACACCGTTCAGTAATGGACTTTATTTTTCTCCAAAACATGCACTTAGTGTGGACAGCGAGTGTAAATGGGTGAAAACAACATGGTGTCACCACTGAGGAAACGACGTGAGAGGACGGCGACCGCAGGCACCTGTTGGAGGGACGCTGTCTTCTTCCATCCCGCTTCCCATCAATCACTCGTCCCCAGAGCACTCAGGTGTGTCGCTGATCCGACCGGAGGGATGTTTCACACAGAAGCAGCAGTGGAAGCCGGACTGATCCTCGTCCATGAGCTTTATTTTCAGAGGGTCACTTGTGGTCCTGAATGAAATGTCAGGATGGACCGTCGTGGACGTTGGTGCTGCTCATCAAGTTGCCCAAATGATGAATCCTAATGACTCGTTTTACGGAACAACTTTCTTCTGATGAGCTCATTCACAGAACTGCTTCACAACACAATCCGGCATCACAAAGCGGGAGATAGACACGCTTTGGGCTGTCTAGGCGTGAAAGTTACACGTTTTCCTGTTGTGGACTGAAATGAAACCTGCTGCATGAGACATGTGATTTACAGGAAAATGAAACTATTAGCTAAAACATGTGGCTCCATAGAGGAAGGGGCGGGGCCACTGATGTAAAGGGTTTTCAAATTAAAAGCATGTGAGGAAGCTGCAGCTGTTCCTGAACACAAAGTGTTTCTTCTCCGCTGCTGGACAGAAGAATCAGAGTGTTTATTGAGTGTTAAACAGAGGACACAAAAACACACTGATTTCTGGGTAAAATAATTAAAGCTGCATATTTTGGAGGCTGATGTGTTCACATGATGAGGTCATTTCCTGTCAGTGTGGTTTGAAACAACTCTACACCGTAACAGTCCTGACATGTTCGAGTCCAACAGGAAGTTTGTCATCTGGAACACAGCGATTGTCACCTCCTGGATTCGAACCTCAACGTCCCGCATGGCGGTTTATGACCGATGCCACGTAGCCTCTGAAAAATGTCCCTTGTTGCCTCTGTTGCGGTAACATGGTCACATGATTTTGCGTCACCTGACATTTTTCATGCGTGTAAGTTTTACGCTTTCAAAACATGTAACTTTCACGCTCAGGCAGCCTAAGTGTGTCTATTTCACGCTTTGCTGTGATACTGAGTTACACAATAAGCCCAGCCTCTCTGAGCCTTCTCGATGAGACATCCCTGAGTCCTCCTGAGCAGAGACGGTGTGACTGAGCGACATGCTGCAGACCGCCGACCATCCGCTAGGTTAACATTACAAGGTGCAAAAAGGGGGTGTGTCTTCATATTATACCAACACATGTTCCAATAATCCCTCATGTCACACACACGCACACACATTAAATAAATAACAATATGTACAAGAGTCTCTCAAGAGGGCAACAAACTGGTAACACGTCTGTAAGTACAAAAACATCTACACACAGTACACAACTTACATGATGTAAACAACCAACAAAATGCTTTTAGCCCTGTCATGTTTAAATGATGTAAAACCCATGAAGCATGAAGTGTGAGTGACAGAAGGATTCCAGCATCAATCAATGATGTGAAGTGTTTTCAGACATCTTCGACCTCTGACAGCGTCGACAGTCAGACTGTCTCCCAAACACTTCTTCTGGTTTTCATACCATGTGGGGTCAGACGAAGGGAGGCAGGGATCACAAACGGATCAATACTGATGACCAGACTTTGACCTGTGGAGATGATAACAGGGCTGCATACAGCCCTTTGTGAATGAAGACATTCTTAGAAAATATTATTCTGCTTTCTTTTCAATTTTGATCTTATTTAAACTCTTTCAGACATTTGAACTTTGTACTGACTAAAATAATTCATGATTCTGTGTCGGAAATTAACAATTTAACCAAACATGTAAACCTGCTGGTGCTGCCAACATCCAACTTCTACTGAAGGCGTGCTTTGTTGGAGTCACTGCTGATCATGTCTGTTTGTCTCTCTGCCTGCCTGTCTGCCTGCCTGCCTGTCTCTATGGCTGTCCTTAGTGGAAGATCTGTGTCCTCTTCAAACTCGACACACATGGAAGCTGATATTTAAGCAGCCAGAGACAGACGACACAGAAGCAGAACCAAACTTCAGACTTCACAGAGCAAAATGTCCCCCGACCCGATCGGACCCGGTCCGACACACTCAGGTCAGGCTGTGTAAGCAGGGATCATTTTCTTTTCAGAATAAGTTTGGCGAATATTTTAGTTTTTTTCTGAAAGCCTGTCTGATCATCTGACTCGTGTTCAGAGAGCCAGGATTCATTATTTAACTTACAATTATATTAATACTGACAGGAATAATGGATGAAGCACCCACACCGAGGCGCCTTTGGGAGGTGATATTAACCACATGATGTTTGGAGAGTCTGTGCATGACAGTATTTGAACAGATTTCCCTTTTTCCTCCTGTGTTCCAACAAAAGAGTTTCCTATTTCAGTTTTTGAAAGAAAAGTGAAAAATGAATATCTGGCATTCAAGGCGTCAAATATAAAAACTGAATGTCAGTTATTGGCAGCTTATAAAGTGGACAGAAAATAATGGGGTTGTGCAAATACAGCTCAGTACAAACATGTGGATACTTGGAGGTGTAACGGGATAAATCCCAGAGAATGTTTGAAGCTCCTACGGTGAAGAGTCAGAACAGGAACCGGTCCGTCACAATGAATCAGGTCACAGTTTCAGCCAACAGACGAGTAACTGATAAATCAAAGGCATCGGTCCAGACGCGGACAAACAGCCAAGTTATCAAGTGTTCTTCAGTCAGGTGCGTCGCCGGTGTCAGCATGTTTCCGATGACAGGACAGTCCACGTGGTGCTGTTAAGGCACCGTCAGCCTCGCTCCACGCTGCATGGCCACCAGCACACCGGAGGAAACTCAAGATAAAACATCAGATCCAATGCTGCTCATCCTGCTGCACACGCAGCGTGTAAAAAACAAACACTCCATAAATTCCTCGCTAAAAAAACAACCAAATGTAAGCAGGCAGCTACGTAACAATGTAGATTGTTCCGAGAAGGCCTGAATACACTTTAAACAACCAGCTCGTCATCAGACAGTTGTAAAAATCAAAGGTGGGGTGAAAAACCGTCCGTTAGACGGGAGATTTAGTTTGACTCCGGTTGTGAAGACATTCATGGCCCTGCATTTCTTTTTAACCAATTTGTTTCCTTGAAACTTCCAATGAAATGATTAGAAATGGACCTGTAACATAAGGTGTTAACAGTTTTTTAAATTCTATATTAGCAGCCAAACTAGCAAGTTAATTTTACCAGTAATAAATATAGATCCCAGCGATCCCTGTGACAGCAGCTGGAAGGAAGGTAATGATGGACATTCACACACACGATGGACTCCAGCCGGCGGATGTGTGGCAGACCTGCATCAGCTAACAGAAGAAAAAAGCTGTTCGATCATGTGCATCACTTCTATCTCTAAATATAATTTATTAAGTATTTAATTTATAATTTCAGAAGAAACCTGGAGTACAAATTCAGCTCAAAAACGTCCCTACAACATTTCAGGCTCTTAACCCCGTCTTCGTGCCAGCCTCGGTGGTTTAAAGCATACTGAGATCTTTTGGTCTGTAAACCATCAGATATTCCTCCATATACTGTGGAAACTGGAAGGAAGCCTGATCTTCTGTTTTCACTTCCTGCCATCTGCAGTCAAGATGGTGTGTTGGCGGCGTTAGCTGCTGCTACAACATGTCTGCGAGCTGCAACGTGGGCCTGTCACACTGACATAAGGAGGGAGTGTGTTTGTGCCTACATGCATACGTGAGTGTTTGTGCCTCCTTTTCCATGTCCACACTCCATATTGTTCTGTGTGTGTCACTGTCCCGGGAAGGTGGGGTAGTGTGTCGGGGAGTAAGTGTGTATGTGCGGCTGGGACTGTGTGTATTGTGTGTTTGCCAGCGGCAACGTGGCGTGGCGGTCAGGAGGCAGGCGGGTGGACAGCAGCTCGTCTTCGGCAGAGTCACCTGCAGACAGAGAAGAAACACAGTTACTGACGCACACACCAGGTGCAGTGTGTTCAGTGTGTTGATTGTGTTCAGGGTTGATTGTGTTCAGTGTGTTCAGTGTGTTGATTGTGTTCAGTGTGTTGATTGTGTTCAGTGTGTTCATTGTGTTCAGTGTGTTGATTGTGTTCATTGTGTTCAGTGTGCTCAGTGTGTTGATTGTGTTCAGTGTGTTCATTGTGTTCAGTGTGTTCATTGTGTTCAGTGTGTTGATTGTGTTCAGTGTGTTAATTGTGTTCAGTGTGTTCATTGTGTTCAGTGTGTTCAGTGTGTTGATTGTGTTCAGTGTGTTCATTGTGTTCAGTGCGTTCATTGTGTTCAGTGTGTTGATTGTGTTCAGTGTGTTAATTGTGTTCAGTGTGTTGATTGTGTTCAGTGTGTTAATTGTGTTCAGTGTGTTCATTGTGTCCATTGTGTTGATTGTGTTCAGTGTGTTAATTGTGTTCAGTGTGTTCATTGTGTTCAGTGTGTTGATTGTGTTCAGTGTGTTGATTGTGTTCAGTGTTGATTGTGTTCAGTGTGTTGATTGTGTTCAGTGTTGTGTTGATTGTGTTCAGTGTGTTGATTGTGTTGATTGTGTTCAGTGTGTTGATTGTGTTCATTGTGTTCAGTGTGTTGATTGTGTTCATTGTGTTGATTGTGTTCAGTGTGTTGATTGTGTTCAGTGTGTTCATTGTGTTGATTGTGTTCAGTGTGTTGATTGTGTTCAGTGTGTTCATTGTGTTCATTGTGTTCATTGTGTTCAGTGTGTTCATTGTGTTCATTGTGTTCAGTGTGTTGATTGTGTTCAGTGTGTTCAGTGTGTTGATTGTGCTCAGTGTGTTCAGTGTGTTGATTGTGTTCAGTGTGTTCAGTGTGTGATTGTGTTCATTGTGTTCAGTGTGTTCATTGTGTTCATTGTGTTTAGTGTGTTCAGCATGTTCATTGTGTTCAGTGTGTTCATTGTGTTCAGTGTGTTCAGTGTGTTCATTGTGTTCAGTGTGTTCAGTGTGTTCATTGTGTTTAGTGTGTTCAGTGTGTTCAGTGTGTTCATTGTGTTTAGTGTGTTCAGTGTGTTCATTGTGTTCAGTGTGTTTAGTGTGTCATTGTGTTCAGTGTGTTCAGTGTGTTCAGTGTGTTCATTGTGTTCAGTGTGTTCATTGTGTTCAGTGTTTTCATTGTGTTCAGTGTGTTCATTGTGTTCAGTGTGTTCAGTGTGTTCATTGTGTTCATTGTGTTCATTGTGTTCATTGTGTTCAGTGTGTTCAGTGTGTTCAGTGTGTTCATTGTGTTCAGTGTGTTCAGTGTGTTCATTGTGTTCAGTGTGTTCATTGTGTTCATTGTGTTCATTGTGTTCAGTGTGTTCAGTGTGTTCATTGTGTTCATTGTGTTCAGCGTGTTCATTGTGTTTAGTGTGTTCAGTGTGTTTAGTGTGTCAGTGTGTTCAGTGTGTTCATTGTGTTCAGTGTGTTCATTGTGTTCAGTGTTTTCATTGTGTTCAGTGTGTTCATTGTGTTCAGTGTGTTCAGTGTGTTCAGTGTTCATTGTGTTCATTGTGTTCAGTGTGTTCAGTGTTCAGTGTGTTCAGTGTTCATTGTGTTCAGTGTTCATTGTGTTCATTGTGTTCAGTGTGTTCAGTGTGCTCATTGTGTTCAGTGTGTTCATTGTGTTCATTGTGTTCATTGTGTTCAGTGTGTTCAGTGTTCAGTGTGTTCAGTGTGTTCATTGTGTTCAGTGTGTTCATTGTGTTCATTGTGTTCATTGTGTTCAGTGTGTTCAGTGTGTTCATTGTGTTCAGTGTGTTCATTGTGTTCAGTGTGTTCATTGTGTTCAGTGTGTTCATTGTGTTCAGTGTGTTCAGTGTGTTCAGTGTGTTCATTGTGTTCATTGTGTTCAGTGTTCATTGTGTTCATTGTGTTCAGTGTGTTCAGTGTGTTCATTGTGTTCAGTGTGTTCATTGTGTTCATTGTGTTCAGTGTGTTCATTGTGTTCAGTGTGTTCAGTGTGTTCAGTGTGTTCAGTGTGTTCAGTGTGTTCAGTGTGTTCAGTGTGTTCATTGTGTTCAGTGTGTTGATTGTGTTCAGTGTGTTCAGTGTGTTGATTGTGTTCAGTGTGTTGATTGTGTTCAGTGTGTTGATTGTGTTCAGTGTGTTCAGTGTGTTGATTGTGTTCAGTGTGTTGATTGTGTTCAGTGTGTTCAGTGTGTTCATTGTGTTCAGTGTGTTCATTGTGTTCAGTGTGTTCATTGTGTTCATTGTGTTCAGTGTGTTCAGTGTGTTCATTGTGTTCAGTGTGTTCATTGTGTTCAGTGTGTTCATTGTGTTCAGTGTGTTCATTGTGTTCAGTGTGTTCAGTGTGTTCAGTGTTCATTGTGTTCATTGTGTTCATTGTGTTCAGTGTGTTCAGTGTGTTCAGTGTGTTCAGTGTGTTCATTGTGTTCATTGTGTTCAGTGTTCATTGTGTTCAGTGTGTTCAGTGTTCATTGTGTTCAGTGTGTTCATTGTGTTCATTGTGTTCAGTGTGTTCAGTGTGTTCAGTGTGTTCATTGTGTTCAGTGTGTTCATTGTGTTCAGTGTGTTCATTGTGTTCAGTGTGTTCATTGTGTTCATTGTGTTCATTGTGTTCAGTGTGTTCATTGTGTTCAGTGTGTTCATTGTGTTCAGTGTGTTCATTGTGTTCAGTGTGTTCAGTGTGTTCAGTGTGTTCATTGTGTTCAGTGTGTTCATTGTGTTCATTGTGTTCAGTGTGTTCATTGTGTTCAGTGTGTTCAGTGTGTTCAGTGTTCAGTGTGTTCATTGTGTTCAGTGTGTTCAGTGTGTTCATTGTGTTCAGTGTGTTCATTGTGTTCAGTGTGTTCAGTGTGTTCATTGTGTTCAGTGTGTTCAGTGTGTTCATTGTGTTCAGTGTGTTGATTGTGTTCAGTGTGTTCAGTGTGTTGATTGTGTTCAGTGTGTTGATTGTGTTCAGTGTGTTGATTGTGTTCAGTGTGTTCAGTGTGTTCAGTGTGTTCATTGTGTTCAGTGTGTTCATTGTGTTCATTGTGTTCAGTGTGTTCATTGTGTTCAGTGTGTTCAGTGTGTTCATTGTGTTCAGTGTGTTCATTGTGTCAGTGTGTGTTCAGTGTGTTCATTGTGTTCAGTGTGTTGATTGTGTTCAGTGTGTTCAGTGTGTTGATTGTGTTCAGTGTGTTGATTGTGTTCAGTGTGTTGATTGTGTTCAGTGTGTTCAGTGTGTTGATTGTGTTCAGTGTGTTGATTGTGTTCAGTGTTCAGTGTTGATTGTGTTCAGTGTGTTGATTGTGTTCAGTGTGTTCATTGTGTTCATTGTGTTCAGTGTGTTCAGTGTGTTCATTGTGTTCAGTGTGTTCAGTGTGTTCATTGTGTTCAGTGTTCATTGTGTTCATTGTGTTCAGTGTGTTCAGTGTGCTCATTGTGTTCATTGTGTTCATTGTGTTCAGTGTGTTCAGTGTTCAGTGTGTTCAGTGTTCAGTGTGTTCATTGTGTTTAGTATGTTCAGTGTGTTCAGTGTGTTCATTGTGTTCAGTGTGTTCAGTGTGTTCATTGTGTTCAGTGTGTTCATTGTGTTTAGTGTGTTCAGTGTGTTCAGTGTTCAGTGTGTTCATTGTGTTGATTGTGTTCAGTGTGTTAATTGTGTTCAGTGTGTTCAGTGTGTTCATTGTGTTCAGTGTGTTCATTGTGTTGATTGTGTTCAGTGTGTTAATTGTGTTCAGTGTGTTGATTGTGTTCAGTGTGTTCAGTGTGTTGATTGTGTTCAGTGTGTTGATTGTGTTCAGTGTGTTGATTGTGTTCAGTGTGTTCAGTGTGTTGATTGTGTTCAGTGTGTTGATTGTGTTCAGTGTGTTGATTGTGTTTAGTGTGTTGATTGTGTTCAGTGTTCAGTGTTGATTGTGTTCAGTGTGTTCAGTGTGTTGATTGTGTTCAGTGTGTTCATTGTGTTCAGTGTGTTTAGTGTGTCATTGTGTTCAGTGTGTTCAGTGTGTTTAGTGTGTTCAGTGTGTTCAGTGTTCAGTGTGTTCAGTGTGTTCATTGTGTTCAGTGTGTTCATTGTGTTCAGTGTGTTGATTGTGTTCAGTGTGTTAATTGTGTTCAGTGTGTTGATTGTGTTCAGTGTGTTCAGTGTGTTGATTGTGTTCAGTGTGTTGATTGTGTTCAGTGTTCAGTGTTGATTGTGTTCAGTGTGTTGATTGTGTTCAGTGTGTTCAGTGTGTTCAGTGTTCATTGTGTTCATTGTGTTCATTGTGTTCATTGTGTTCAGTGTGTTCAGTGTGTTCAGTGTTCATTGTGCTCATTGTGTTCATTGTGCTCATTGTGTTCAGTGTGTTGATTGTGTTCAGTGTGTTCAGTGTGTTGATTGTGTTCAGTGTGTTCATTGTGTTCAGTGTGTTCAGTGTTCAGTGTGTTCATTGTGTTCAGTGTGTTCAGTGTGTTCATTGTGTTCAGTGTGTTCATTGTGTTCAGTGTGTTCAGTGTTCAGTGTGTTCATTGTGTTCAGCATGTTCAGTGTGCAGATACTAATATTACTGAAATTGATGGAACATTTGTTGATTTGTTGGAGTTGCAGTCGATAACTTGAAGATCAGGTTAAATAACATCAGAGTCTTTAAGTTGTTATTTACTGTGCAATTAAAGGTTTGATTAGGTAAAATAAGAATGTCAGTGACCTGGTGATAAGGAGACGTGTTGTATTTCTAAATATTCCCAGCTGTCTGTTATCCATACAGCCCAAAGCTTTTCATTCGTGCCGCATAGTTTTGCAGCTGTTTCTGAATTAACTTGTTTTGTCAGGTGGAAATCTAAGAAAATAGATGAGAGTTTACGGGGCTAATCTAAACCAGTACAGACTGCTTCAGTTGCATTTAAAAAGCTTATATTTATACTAGATTCAGGTTTGGGAGTGTCTAGCCTCTGGTCCAGCTGTGTTGCTGCGAGGAGCTTTGTTAGAAATGAGTTAGAGGTACAATAAAAACAATGTAAAGGCTGGTGTGTGGCCTACCGCTGCCAGGATCCATGCCGGACTGGTTTCCTGTGATGTGGTGCCAGTAGGCAGACCGGGGCAGGATGGCGGTGGGGGTGCAGGGGTAGGATCCGGACTCAGAACCCTTCGACAGTAACTGGAAATCAAATAAACAACATCCACCATTTAGAAAAACAGAACTGAAGAGCAGTTTAAAGGAAACACATCATCTTACACTATAGGAATCATTATGAGAGGAAGTGGACAGTGTTGCGTGTCCAGGATGACTGGGAGAGAACTGCCTCAACAACATGGCATGAATACCACTGTGTGCAGGAAGAGGGCGCTAACGCACCGTGTGGCTCAGTATTTACCTGGATTATCACTGACCTGCAAATTAGTAGTAAGGATCTCAATTCTTTTTATAGAGACGGTTGTTTGCACTCCATGTTTTATGTGCATATTGTCACCATCTTGTAACTTCACACTGGAATGTAATCTCTACAATATGAAGTTGAGATTGTGAGTGGATTAGCAAACAGAAGACGACCTGTAACAGCAAACCTGTTTCCAAAAAAGTTTAAACGCTGTGGAAAATGTAAATAAAAACAGAATGCAATGTTTTACAAATCACGTAAAGCCATACTTATTTGAAAATAGACCAAAGACAACATATCAAATGTTGAAACTGAGAATTTTCTTTTAATGAACAATATCTGCTCATTGTGAATCTGATGCAGCAGCACGTCTCTATAAAGTTGTTCCAGGATGATGTTCACCACTGAGCTGCATCAACTCTTCTTTTAACAACACTCTGGAAATGTTTGGGAACTGAGGAGACCAGTTTCTGGAGTTTAGAAAGTGAAATGTGGTCCCATTCTGGCCTGATAGAGGATTTCAGCTGCTCAACAGTTCAGGGTCTCCTTTGTTGTATTGTTCATGTCCTGATGCTCCAGATGTTTTCAATGATTGACAGGTCTGGACTGCAGGAGGCCAGTTTATCAGCGGACTCTTCTACTAGAGAACCATGCTGTTGGAATACGTGCAGAATGTGGTTGGACGTTGTTCTGCTGAAATAAACAAGACCTTCCCTGAAAGAGACGTTGTCTGGATGGCAGCATATGTTGCTCCAAAACCTGAATATATCATTCAGCATTAATGCTTCCTTCCAGATGTTCAAGCTACCCATGCCATGTGCACTAATGCATCCCTGTACCATCACAGATGCTGGCTTTAGAACTGAGCTGATAACAAGCTGGATGGTCCCTCTCCTCTTTAACCCGGAGGATGCAGCGTCCATGATTTCCAAAAATAATTTTAAGTTGTGATTTGTGTGTGTGCTCCGGGCCCTCACCCTGCTGTTCTTCTCCATCTCCAGCAGGACCTTCTTGTGCTGCTCAGCGATGGCCAGTGTTGAGGAGTGAACCCTCTGATAGATTTGCTCCCCCTCTCTGGTCTGGAAGGTGTAGAGGCCTTCACCGCTGTCACACATCCTGCACACCATAACAACTCAGTATGACCACATTCTGAGAAAGTAAAACAGGAGGTTCAGTAAAGTGCAGCATGACCAGCAGCCAATAACAATTTGATTTCTAACGTCCATGTACTGCTGATGGTTCAGAACGACATTGTCCAGTGAATGATTTGTTTTGAAAATGATCTGCAGCTCCTTCTGGACTAGATTTATTTCTCTCGGGGAGGGCGGCCTGACTTAAACGTTTCCTGCTCTGCTCAGTGATTTTAATTCAGTCCACAGGGCGTTTCTGTGATAATTACTGGGATGGGGTCATGCTTTTAATGACTGCAGCCACTGAGCTCCTGACTGATCCTCCTGTTGTTTAGATGCACTGGAAGCTCAGTCCAGTTCGCATGAAGCCAAAAAATGTTCTGCTAATGAAACACCAACATAGACAAGTTTGGGAGCCGACATGACAACTGGTGTTCTTTATTAGCTCTGTCTTTAGGAAGCGGCAACCATCAGTGATGTTATCAACCATCAGTGAGGTCATCAACCATCAGTGATGTCATCGTTGGTTTGTGAACGTTATGAATCCTCCAGTTCAGATTCTGTCCGTCACCATCTTTGCTAGTTCGGAGCGGTTTGGAGCAGGAAGTGACCATATTTGGATGAGCTGGGGGAGGAGCCAGCGGTGGATCTGACCGATCTGATTGGAAACCTGACTGCACTACAGGCCTGTCAATCAAACAGACACGCCCCCAAAAGCAGGTCTTCTTGAATCTTCTTTTCTAATGAATGAGGGATTATTTTCAGATGGACCTCCAGAAAACTAAGAAGAAGGAGTGACTTTAGCTAACAACACCGAGATAACTGATGGACACATTTGATTCACTTTGGATTTGATGAGAGAAGTTGAATGGGAGTCTATGGAGCCGGAGGCTTTTTGGAGCCGACCTCTAGTGGCACTCGCTGGTATTGCAGCTGAAGACACTTCTGGATCGGAACCATTTTACAGACCTGAAGCTACAAACTCTTTTTAGCCTGTTTTATGTGACTGGTGTTGGTCTGTTAACCAGCTGTAAATTAATAGATTAGAAATGATTACAAAACACCTACAGTCTGAGGGCTCAAATCCACAAATCCACAAACACACACACACACACACACACACACACACACACACACACACACACACACACACACACACACACACACACACACACACACACACACACACACACACACACACACACACACACACAGAATCTGCATGGTGACCCAATCATGGTCAGGTTTGATCTAATAGAAGGAGATAAGGAGGTCTGGGTCAGCACCGATTCATCGACTAATCTATTCAATCAATTTCCAATACAACTGACCTGTGTGTGTGTATCCTTGAACTGACCTTGAACTGACTGAAAAGTAAAATCCCCCCCCCCCACCCCCCGTCTCTCACCGTCCGGCCTCGAACGTGAAGCGGGTGGCGTCTCGTCCGTAGCGCCGCAGCGAGCAGAGCGGCCAGGTGACCAGCTTGGTTCGAGGGTTGTGGATGTCCCACAGGTAGATGTTCTCGTGGGTGATCTGCATCATGCACTCGCCGTAGATGTCCAGGTTGGGACAGGGGAGGAGGAACACGTTGAAGCGCTCTGAGGAGACGGGGAGGACAGGTTGGCTCTGAGGTAGGTACATGTTGTTTTATTGGTCATTGTAGATTCTTTTTAAGATTTTCTGTCTTCAGTCTTTCGTAGAAGATCAAACATGCTCCTGTTTCTTCTTCTGTCCACATTTTGTCCCTTTAAGCTCTTTTTTCCCCCAAATGAAGTCAGAAACAGCTGCTAGACTGTGAGGCCAACATGAAGAATCTTGAGCTCTATCAGACACTTGAAGAAGTGAAGTACAATAAGTCTCCTTATTACCAGGTCAGAGGGAGATTTACCAACGACTGTGTTTGCAGCATGGGGACCTTTAATAACGGAGCCAGTTGGAGTTTAGTAACAGACACCGTTTCATCACAGTCACGTCCACATCAGCTCAGTAACACTCAAACATCGTTCAGCTTTTACAACAAGTGACGGGAACTCTTTTAAAAAGACTTGATCAAATCTTTAACTCTTAAAATTGTTTTAAAGTTTTCTGTTTTTCCCCAATTTTTTTTTTTTTTTTTTTTTTTTTAATTTCCCCTTGGGGATTAATAAAGTATATACCTACCTACCATTTTCTCAAGAACTTACCTGTGAGTGTGTGTGTGTGTGTGTGTGTGTGTGTGTGTGTGTGTGTGTGTGACCTACCTGTGTGTGTGTGTGTGTGTGTGTCCTGTCTCTGTGTGTGTGTGTGTGTGTGTGTGTGTGTGTGTGTGTCCTGTCTCTGTGTCTGTCTCTGTGTGTGTGTGTGTGTGTCTGTGTCTGTGTGTGTGTGACCTA
>NW_027211044.1:87500-117500 GCF_029030835.1 Brachyistius frenatus
ACATACTCTGATGTAGGCAGCCTTCTCATCAGGGTATTTCTCCAGCCGGCGAGGTCCTTTACTGGATGATTTCTTGAACACCAGCCAACAACGGCGATAGATCTGTAACACACACACACACACACACACACACACACACACACACACACACACACACACACACACACACACACACACACACACACACACACACACACACACACACACACACACACACTCAATGTAAAGGTTAATATTTTAGGCTATGTAAAAACAGAACAACAATAACTTGTACAACAACACACAAGATGCTGTAAAGTTTTGACCAGGATGTTGTACTTGTGTCTACTTGTGTACTACCTCTCTCTACTCTGAGTCCATCAGTGTGTTCTCTCTGTCAGTACAGAACCATCAGAACACTACAAGTTCCAGGATGAATCACTCAGAACGCTCCAGAACAAGAAGTGTGAAACTCTGGACACTTTCCACCCTAAACAGTCGCCATCTTGGCTCTGCAGAGGAAGGGGCGGGGCCACCGACGTAGAGGATTTTCAAATTAATGCGGATTCCTTAATTTGAAAATTCTTCAGCTGCAGATATTTTGGAGGCTGATGTGGTCACATGATGAGGTCATTTCTTGTCAGTACACAGTCAGAGTCCTGACATGGAAGAGAACGGCGTGTTAGCGGACTAAAGGAAGTATGTCATCTGGAACACAGCTTCAGTTGATCTATTCTCTAAATTAGAGTTTTAATGAGGTGAAAGAAAAATGATCAGGACACTTATTGTATTTTAAAATTCTCCCGTGTCTTTGATCCAAAGAGCTGAAGTTTGTTGATTCTGTTACCGAGTGAACATGAGAACGTTTTGTCAGGACGATGTCCGATCTAAAGCTAATGAACATCACCTTCAGAAACTGCTGACTTGTATGATTGATGTCTGCTCCAGTGGAGAGTTGTCGTGTCTACAGGCCGATGCAACTGTTTTGTTTTTGGTTTCTGTCTCATAATACTTTTAAAATCACATTGAAATGTTGTGCTGAGTTTCCTCTACTGACCACACCGACTGTGTTTTCATCATTTGCACGTGTTTTGTTTTGTCCGTCTCCGTGTGTTTTCTGTGTTGTAGTGTTTCCAGCTCTCCGGGCATCATTTGTATTTATCTCCTTTCATCTCGGTTGTTTACACGAGCTTCATTCAGTCTCGGGGGAACAGGAGGGAGGATGAGAGGCTCCGACACCTCCACACCTGAACGTGTTCTCAGGAAACACCGGAGGTCAGCTGAACAGACGTTTTCACAAACACCCAGGTCCACCTTTACACCTAGAAACGGCTCTGAGCATTATTTACAGAGCTCCCAGTTCTGGTGTTTAGCCGATGCTCTGATCCAAAGCGGTGAGCAGTAAATCAGCAGGTAGAAATACAGCAGTTTGTCCGAGGACACTCTGAGCAAACGTGATTATCGATGGACTCAACTCAAAACCTCTCCAACCTGTCGCACCTACCGACTGGAAACACCAATCGATGTGTATCAACTGTTGTCAGATCGCAACCTCATTAATACTAAAACTACAAACCAACCATCCATTGAATCAAAGCCCATCTTTGATACTATTAATGATCTGCATTTGCTTTGCTTCTCCCGTAATTTAAATCGTATTTTTACACAGGATCTTCTTCCATCCCTCCTCATCTTTTATTCACTTCGGATTTGATGAGAGAAGTTGAATGGGAGTCTATGGAGCCGGAGTCTTTTTGGAGCCGACCTCTAGTGGCACTCGCTGGTATTGCAGCTGAAGACACTTCTGGATCAGAACCATTTTATAGACCTGAAGCTACGAACTCTTTTATATCTGTGAGTTACACGAACACCATGTCTCTGTGACAACATCATCATCATCCCCCCACCCCGTCTCCACTCTTGAACTTTACTTAGCACTGCTCACAGCATGTTTGTCTGCTGAGACTTGATTAATTGAAGCAGAGGATGGTGAAGATGAAGAGGAGGAGGGGGATAAATGATGGGCAGGAGGCTCTGAGAGGAGACATGAAATAAAATAAAAACTCAAGTGAACACACACATACGTTTTGACCACAGACTGTAACGAGAGATCAGTGAGCAATGAGATAGAATTACACTGGATTACATGCACACCTCATTTCCTGTAAATCCCTCGTGCACCTGAAGGCTTTTGTAATCCAGCACAGAAAAGAGAAGCACAGAGAGGTCATTACAGGATGTTATAATAAGACAAAATTATCTTAAAAATGGGGTTTATACATTATAACTTTACGAACACAGCCTCATCGTAAACACTAGTTTTAACCACAGACTGGATATAAAAGAGTTTGTATCTTCAGGTCTGTAAAATGGTTCTGATCCAGAAGTGTCTTCAGCTGCAATACCAGCGAGTGCCACTAGAGGTCGGCTCCAAAAAGCCTCCGGCTCCATAGACTCCCATTCAACTTCTCTCATCAAATCCAAAGTGAATAAAATGTGTCCATCAGTTATCTCGGTGTTGTTAGCTAAAGTCACTCCTTCTTCTTAGTTTTCTGGAGGTCCATCTGAAAATAATCCCTCATTCATTAGAAAAGAAGATTCAAGAAGACCTGCTTTTGGGGGCGTGTCTGTTTGATTGACAGGCCTGTGGTGCAGTCAGGTTACAGCTATCGGTGGGCGGGACGTAGTATCGTCAGGTTTCCGATCAGATCGGTCAGATCCACCTCTGGCTCCTCCCCCAGCTCGTCCAAATATGGTCACTTCCTGCTCCAAACCGCTCCGAACTAGCAAAGATGATGACGGACAGAATCTGAACTGGAGGATTCATAATGTTCACAAACCAACGATGACATCACTGATGGATGATGACATCACTGATGGTTGATGGTTGATAAACACACCAGCAGAGAAGTGTTACATCATGTAAATATCATATAATGCATCATTTAAAATAACGTAAAGTACCAGGGGAATTTCTTCGGGTCACTTTAAGATCCAAAGTGTGACCTTTGAGATTAGACTCCTGTTTTTCCAGCAGGACAATTAGCTTTGTGCTCAGAGGATCGATGCTGCGTCTCCTCAGGCTTCATTAATGTCTGATCTGATCTCACCTTCATTAACCTTCAGGCTGCAGTGTCCTAAAACTTCCACTCTGATGGCAGCACAGGACTTCTTTCAGCAACACTGGCTCTGTAATGGTCTAACAGCTATTTTTGGTGAAATGACTTTGTCCTGCCCATCTGATAGAGAGCAAGGTCGGTGCTAACAGCCCCAACATGATGATGGTGAGTGATCATCTGGGTGTTTCACTTGGTGGTCCATCAGTACCTGTTAACACAGACAGTACTGGAGAGAACACATCGACTGATCTCTCAGATGTTTGGTCAACACGGTCTGGTAAATATTTACACACCAGAACTCACCTTTGACCTTTACCATGATAGCAAACACTCTCTTGTGCTACAGTCAGTCAGTTTTTTATATACGGTAAATGTTCAACAATGGGGATATAGAATTAGAATAGAGTTTCATATGATATTAATCTAATGTAGTTTCTACTTGTTATAGTTCTATTAAATGACCCATTTGGTGAAGTCGGGTCTCTTTTGGTCCTTTTTGGTCGCTCCGAGCACCCGTACCGTAACACCACGGATAGTCACGCACTTACAGTCCTAGCGGAGGCTAGCTGGACCGGTTTGATTTGAACACATGACACGGAGCTAAAATGTTAAAAACACGAGTCCATGGATATCTTTGTTCATCAGATATCTTTGTTCACCAGATATCTTTGTTCATCAGATATCTGTGTTCATCAGATATCTTTTTTCATCACATTTCTTTGTTCATCAGATATCTTTGTTCATCAGATATCTTTGTTCCTCAGATATCTTTGTTCATCAGATATCTTTGTTCCTCAGATATCTTTGTTCATCAGATATCTGTGTTCATCAGATATCTTTGTTCATCAGATATCTTTGTTCCAACCAGACTGAGCTAGCTGATCAGTTTAGTGTTTCTATGTTCTGTATTTATTCAGTTGGAGACTGGAAGTCCTCTCTGTTGCTAGGTGGTTGCTAAGGGTCCAACTACTTCCTGGAGTAGGAAACATTGTGTGTTACATAAGAGTCTACTGACTTGACTGATTGTTTTTCAGTTCTTAGTCATACCTCAGGTGTTGCCATGGAAACGGAGATCACACAAACTGAAAGTTTTGTATTCTGATATTGAACACATTTAGATTGCATGTTTTATTTAGATGGTAACTTGTTGTTTAACTGCAGTATTACACAGGATTGTGTAATCACTGAAGTTAAAGTCCCCCCTCCAGTGTTATACTGCTTCATTGAAAGAACAGTTTTTCACTTTAGAATCCTTTATTTTGAGACCCAGAACTTCTGACTATTGTTTGGTCTGTACCAATGGTGACAGTAACATAACACCTGTGATCTTTTTTTTTTTTTTAAACAAATGTTGGCTTCATGCCTATTTGTCTTGTCTTTTGTGAATTTTTATTCAAAATCAATTTCCTCCTGTCACTCAGACTTATTTGAGATTTTGCTTTATTTTCTAAAGTTCAGAAGAAGAAAGGCATGCTGGGATCTGCCGCTTGGTTTGTCCAATGACTTTGCTCCCTATCATTTCTGATAGCTTGTGTCAATGTCGTAACGTTAATTTTTCTCTAAACGGTTCAACTTTTTAGCAAGAAGTTCGGTGGATGACGAGATGTTAGCTAATGAAATTTAATTTAAGAATGAGAACGGACAGAAAGACTGAGTGGATGAAAGTCTCAGTAGAGAACAGCAGAGACAGGAATCTGGACTTTTAGAGGAAGAGTTCAGGTTTCTGTCTGTTATGAAGTGGATCAGGGATTTAAATCTATGACAATAAGTTGGAAAATGTGCACCACCTGTAATCTGTCTGTAATAACATTGATGACGAATTCATTAAATGTAATTGACATTCATATGCAACCAGGTGCCGTCATGCATTTACTCTGTGGAGGAATAAAATGAGTTGCTGTGCTTTCTTTGATGGCTGCTTTTTTCATGATTATCAACATAAGATATTTGTATATTTGATATTATGAAAAGCCTGTGGTGGTCTGAGTCCAGGGGGGGGATGTTAGATCAGCGCTGATATAGTTGGTGGTGACCAGCTGTGATCAGCACCACAGACAGCAGCTTTACCTGATCACAGGTGTACAGGATGGAGCTGCACGGTGTGAGATTTACTTTGAAGATTATTGTGTGCGGAGGTCCATGCCTGTCTACACTGCTATACTGTATGTACGTGAATGTATATATTAATATATATTATATATAATATTTATCAATCAAAAAAATCTCTTAAAAATAACTTGTCAACCAATGTGAGTATTTTCGGCCTAAGTGTGATACTGAAACTGTTAATGAGTTTTATAAATCCTGAAGGTTGTCATTATGTATCAGCGCTGAGAGACTAACAGGATCACCTGCTGTGGACTTTTATCGCCCTGATCTGGCATTCAGCTTCACCTCCGCTCTCAGAACTGCTGGCTGCAGGCGCTCTGACCTGCTGTTCCACAAACGAGATCCTCCTCAGCTGATACAGCTGCTGTTACTGCTGTTACTGTTATTACTGCTGTTACTGTTACTGTTACTGCTGTTACTGTTACTGCTGTTACTGTTACTGCTGTTACTGGTACTGTTGTTACTGCTGTTACTGTTACTGCTGTTGCTGTTACTGCTGTTACTGTTACTGTTACTGCTGTTACTGCTACTGTTGTTACTGCTGTTACTGTTACTGTTACTGCTGTTACTGCTGTTACTGCTGTTACTGTTACTGCTGTTACTGCTACTGTTGTTACTGCTGTTACTGTTACTGCTGTTACTGTTACTGTTACTGCTGTTACTGCTACTGCTGTTACCGTTACTGCTGTTGCTGCCGTTACTGTTACTGCTGTTACTACCTCTGTTACTGTTCCTACCTCTGTTACTGTTACTAATGCTGTTACTGCTGTTACTGCTGTTACAGTTACTACTGCTGTTATTGTTCCTACCTCTGTTACTGTTACTAATGCTGTTGCTGCTGTTACTACTGACGTTACTGCTGTTACTGTTACTGCTGTTGCTGTTACTGCTGTTGTTACTGTTACTGCTGCTGTTACTGTTACTGATGTTGTAATATGTAATATATATATATACTGTACTGTATACACTGTATATACTGTGCATTTTATATTTTATATTTTTACTGTTATTTTACTGCTCTTTTATTGCTTTTCTATTGTTCTATTATTATCTTATTGCTTCTGTATGCTGCTGTAGTGAAAACAAATTCCGCTTGGGGATTAATAAAGTAACTACCTAACCTAACCTAACTGTTACTGCTGTTACTGCTGTAACTGTTGCTGCTGTTACTGTTACTGCTTTTACTGCTGTAACTGTTACTGCTGTAACTGTTCCTGCTGTTACTGTTACTGCTACTGCTGTTACTGTTACTGCTGTTACTGTTACTAATGTTACTGTTACTGTTACTGCTGTTACTGCTTTTGCTGCTGTTACTGTTACTACTGCTGTTACTGCTTTTACTGATACTGCTGTTACTGTTGTTACTGTTACTGCTGTTACTGCTTTTGCTGCTGTTACTGCTGTCTCTGTTACTACTGTTACTGTTGCTGTTACTGCTTTTACTGCTGTTACTGCTGTTACTGTTACTACTGCTGTTACTGTTACTACTGTTACTGTTGCTGTTACTGCTTTTACTGCTGTTACTGTTACTACTGCTGTTACTGTTACTACTGTTACTGTTGCTGTTACTGCTGTTACTGATACTGCTGTTACCGTTACTGCTGTTGCTGCCATTACTGTTACTGCTGTTACCGTTACTGCTGTTGCTGCCATTACTGTTACTGCTGTTACTACCTCTGTTACTGTTGCTCCTGCTGTTACTGTTACTACTGCTGTTACTGCTGTTACTACTGATGTTACTACTGTTACTGCTGCTGTTACTGTTACTTCTGTTGCTGTTACTGCTGTTACTGTTACTGATGTTGCTGTTATTGATGTTGCTGTGGCTGCTGTTGTTACTGCTGTTGCTGCTGTTACTGTTACTGCTACTGCTGTAACTGCTACTGCTGTAACTGTTACTGCTGTTGTTACTGTCACTGCTGTTACTGCTGTTGTTACTGTTACTGCTGCTGTTACTGTTACTACTGTTACTGTTGCTGTTACTGCTGTTACTGATACTGCTGTTACCGTTACTGCTGTTGCTGCCATTACTGTTACTGCTGTTACTACCTTTGTTACTGTTGCTACTGCTGTTACTGTTACTACTGCTGTTACTGCTGTTGCTGCTGTTACTGTTACTGTTACTGCTGCTGTTACTGCTACTGCTGTAACTGTTACTGCTGTTGTTACTGTCACTGCTGTTACTGCTGTTTTTACTGTTACTGCTGCTGTTACTGATGTTGCTGTTACTGATGTTGTTACTGTTACTGTTGCTGATGTTGCTGTTACTGCTGTTGCTGTTACTGCTGCTGTTGCTGCTGCTGTTACTGCTGCTGTTACTGCTGCTGTTACTGTTACTGCCACTGTTACTACTTGTGGTGGCGGGGTGTGGTTAGCTCAGCTGCAGGGGGTAGAGAGTGGGAGGAGTGGTTCAGGAAACGGTGCCGGGCAGAAGTAATGAGCACAGCTGAGCCAAATAGGGACTGATGAGCTCTCCCCTATAAAGGGAGCAGGGAGAAGGAGGCTGGGGGAAAGCGGTTGCACAGAGACATTGGTGTATGGACAGGGCAAATAAAGGCATTTTACACCCGAACGTACGACTGAGCGTGTCATTTGTGTCCAGGAGAGACCCCGGTAGCACCAACCTTGCTACACTGCTGTTACTGTTGCTGTTGTAACTTTTACTGCTGTTACTGTTGTTACTGTTACTGTTGTTACTGTTGTTACTGTTACTGTTGTTACTGTTACTGTAATTTGTTTGATTTCAGAATTGTAGAGCGGTCTTTGACATTTTACTGCAAACTATCAGCAGTGTTTCCTGAAACAAAAACTATTTCATTTAACAGGTTTCTTTGGTGGCTGATGTTCATTCAGATGTGTTCTCACATAACTGTGCACAAGTTGCAGAGAAGGTAAGAGACAGGTGGACATTTGGACAACTGATGCCTTCATCAGACTGAATGATTCTTCATCACTTATTATTATTATGGCTCATTTGGAGATAATGATCCTGCTTAGACACATTAAACTTCAGATTGACATCATTGGTCAACAAGAGTAGGCTCCACCATCAATGAAATAGTAAATTCTGACAGAGGTGTGAATGTGTTCTCCAATCAGGGAGCTCGGGATCCTGCAGGAACTGAAGAAATGTGCTCCACTTTCAGAATAATATGGGATCAACTTTAGATGAGTGTTGACTGTCCCTCACAAACAAGACCAATATTAGTGTTGTAAATGATGACAACCTATCAGCAGTGAGGAATATCAAGTGCAATGGTTTTCCTCTGAGAGTTGTTGAATCCCCTTTATTTTGATTTAAATAGTCAGCACTCGAGAACCAGGGATTTTTAACAAATTATAAAAACAAATGCAGCTTTAAGCACACAGTTTGCTGTGTGAAATAGTCTCGTTACACTGAGGGGTTTAAATCTGCAGTTATAGAGTTGAACCAGGCTACTAATGATCTCTGCCTTCAGATGTGAATTTGTGTTCCAGGATATCATGTTTATATAATATTATTTTGACAGAAGAACTGTGTTATGACCATCAGATATGAAGGCGGCCTGATGTTCATGTGTTATGTTGAAGCAGTGCATCATAAACTCAATGAATGCTGTCAGTGTCAGCATGCCACCGACCACAAATTCATTATAAATGTACAAACACACAGAGTCATCAGAATCTGTGCTTTAGGCTCCGCCTCTCACACACACACGTTTTAGTTTGCTTCCAGGTTCTGTTGTCAACCTGCTGCATATCCTCCTAACATCCTGTGCAGAGGGAGGAGGTGGAGGTGGATGGACGGGACAACAAAACATCTGACAGGAACACAGGAGCTCGCTGTCAAGGTTCTCATTCCAGCACAATTACACTCAAGTGTGAGCTTTAACACGATTATTGGCACGACAGTGATGCAGTCAGCATCCGTAAGCATCACTGAAGGGGAGCGACCAAAAAGGACCAAAAGAGACCCAATTTCACCAAATCGGTCACATTTAACTGACTCATACCTCACCATCTTTTTCTCTTCCATAGTTTCTTCTTATTATCTGTTGTCTCCATTCAGTTCCTTCACTCGTGTAGTTTCTCTTCTTTCTTTTCCAGATGTCCCGTCATGGAGCTGCATGTCTCTGCTCTGTACTTGTCGTCTCCACCAACAGTTCTTCTCTTCTATCTCTACGCTGTCCTTTTCTCTCTCTGCTCTCCTCTCACCCCAACTGGTCGAGGCAGATGCTCCGCCCACCTCTGATCCTGGTTCTGTTAACAGATGTTCTCCACCTCTGATCCTGGTTCTGTTAACAGATGCTCCGCCCACCTCTGAGCCTGGTTCTGATAACAGATGCTCCGCCCACCTCTGATCCTGGTTCTGATAACAGATGCCCCGCCCACCTCTGATCCTGGTTCTGTTAACAGATGTTCTCCACCTCTGAGCCCGGTTCTGTTAACAGATGTTCTCCACCTCTGATCCTGGTTCTGTTGGAGGTTTCTTCCTGTTAAAGGGAGTTTTTCTTCCCTTTGTTGGAGGTTTTTCTCCCTTAAAGAGGAGTTTTTCCCTCCTAGCTTATGTGGGAATTGTTGAATTGTTGAATTGATGAATTGATGAATTGATGAATTGTTGGGTTTCTCTGTATAATATTGTAAAGTCTTGCTGTAAAGACTTTAATGTGTTAAGTGCCATGAAATAACCTGTGTTGTGATTTGGCGCTACAGAAATAAAATTGAATTGAATTGAATTTAAAATATATACTTTACTGCTAAATGCTGTCTGCAAAAAACAACACAATCATTTGTCCCCAAAAGGTACGACAGATGGAGAAGACAGACATGGAGCTCATTAACCACCTGAATGCACTGACTTCATGCTGAATCAGTGGGAGGTTGTTTGAGGAGGAGGAAGAGGAGGAGGAGGGAGGGGGGGTTGTTCCACACACAGAGGATGATCAATACCAATCTCATCAATAAAATAGTTCATGATCCTGAAGAGGCTGTGGTAACAGGAACAGCTGGGATCCTTCCTCCGGCTCTGTTGTTCCTGTTGAGATGAATCCAGCGGGACTCTGTCTGAGCAGCCTGGAGGAGGAGCTCAGCTGTGCAGCCCTCTCTGCCCTCAGGATGTACACACCAAGTCATGTGACCCGCTTCTCACCTCTCTGTCTTCATGCCCTCCTGACTCTCCTGGGTTTTCTACAACACTGTGTGAACTCACTGAGAGAATCTCGCCCCGAAAAAGGTTTCACCGACACAGATCTGAGACTTTTTAATGCCACTCTCAACGTTCAATCACCACATATGTTTTTTATATGGTGGAGAAATGATAGCAGTATTATGGTGAAGGATATGATGTGGAACACCCTGCTGGGGACCTGAGGTTGTACCTTTGGTTTGACGGGTTGCCAGGTTTGAGGGAGACTTAATGCTAATGTTAGCATCATTGCTGCTGAAGGTGCACAGGTTGACCGATCTGTTCTCGCTGCCGGTTCTCTTCTAACTGAGCTGCATCACAGCTGCGATGAAGCCTCTCCGCATCCTCAACCATAAAATCACACAGAATGCAAATGTCTGGTGACATAGTGACGCATGTGTTCACCTGCATCCACAGCTGGTCTTAAGAAAGCTGCACAGCAACACAAGCCAGGAATCCTCCTGACAAACAGGATGAAACAACCATGGAAGGCGTGAAAGGAAGAACTGTCACTCATCTTTCAGCAGCAGGTGACTGGTTCTAATGATCAGTTCTGATAAACCAGATGACCTCCAGAGGTTAACAACGATGGAAGTTCTCCAGTTCCGTCGATCAAAACCTGAGTTACACGCAGAGGTTTGTGCACATTTACTATTTCAACATTGACAGAGCGCGAACTCAGGAAACGTTTGCTTTGTGAGGTTCTCATAACCTGTGTATTATCAACATGCAGTGGACTCGGCACACTTTGCCTTTTGTCATCGTATTTTATCCTTCGCTGCTTGCTGTTAAAAGATCACGTGTTTTCATTTTTGTGCATGAGATAAGTTTATATAGAGAGAGAGAGCACAACAGGCTTTCTCCTCTCAGTATGAACTACAACTCTGTTAACTAAGTCCAGCTGTAATATGTATATAGACATACAGTATATACATATATATGTATTATTGTTAGTAGAAGACAATAATAATGATATTGAGAGCTTGTGGATTAAATCATTACTATATGTAACTTTGAGGATGCTATAGACTTTATAGTTGGTGAACTTCACAGAGAAGAGAAAGTCTGTTGTGGATGTTTCTCGATAAAAAACGTATCCCATCACGAGACAGTAAATCGTGGCCTTGATTTAGTAATTCTTTTTCTCTCTGAGCACTGCGGAGCTCCGTACCGTTCCGACACTAAAGACCACAGCTGATGAGTCCAGTTGTAAAGCTTCACTTCTTCTGTATTAACTACTTCACAGCAGGTAATTATGGTGAATTAGGAAGGACAGAACCAAACATAAAGGAAACACAAACATGTTCAATAATTAAATCTAAGTGATCCACAAAGAAACATTTCCATCTTTTCTCATCACTATCATCCATCGTCAGATCTTTGTTTCTAAATCACAGCAGCTGTATTTCACTAAACTGTTCTTCAGACGTTTGGAGAGATTGTGACCAAAACTGAGAGGGAGGAAAAACAAAAGAGAAAGAGAGATGGACGACTCCAAAGGATGCAGAGAAAGGACCCTGATAATGAGGAGGAGATGAGAAGAGAAAACCGGAGAGGGAGGAAGAGGAGACATAGAGCAATTAAAGAGCAGAGCAGCGAGAGGAAGAGGACACCGAGAAACCAGGAGAACAAAACTGTCTGCCAGCTCCAACATGCCCAACGCACTAATGAGTCTGAATTATTTCCAAATAAACAATCACAGCCTCTTCTATGTCTCCTGTATTTATGACACACTTCATTTCATTTTCAGATTTCAAAGCTCCTCTGAATGTGACGAGAAAGAAGAAACTGCAGGAGAAAAAAGAAGAAAAGCCGACAGACGATGAGACATCCGTTGCTCCTCTTCATGATGAAGGACAGAGAATCCGTTTTAAAGCAGAGACAAAGGACACGGAGGAGGAGGAGAGAGAGGAGGAGGAGGCGAGGAGACTCCGCCCTCACAAACCCTCAGCAGGAAATAATCTGCACCGACTTCACCGTCGTTTTAAAACTGTCACCAAGTGGTGGTTTTCACACTCATCGTTAGCAACAGTGAAGAAAAGGCTGATGATGAGGTCACTGGTTATTCAAAGAATTGGACGAATTCAGATGATGATGAACAAAAAGTCAGTAGTCGCTGAGACATTAGAAGCATGAGGGATGATAATCTAGCTGGATGCAGTGTTAACGAGAGATCAGTGAGCTGTGAGGTTGATATCAATGAGATATAATTACACTGGATTACATGCACACCTCATTTCCTGTAAATCCCTCGTGCACCTGAAGGCTTTTGTAATCCAGCACAGAGAGGTCATTACAGGATGTTATAATAAGACAAAATTATCTTAAAAATGGGGTTTATACATTATAACTTTACGAACACAGCCTCGTCGTAAACACTAGTTTTAACCACAGACTGGATATAAAAGAGTTCGTATCTTCAGGTCTGTAAAATGGTTCTGATCCAGAAGTGTCTTCAGCTGCAATACCAGCGAGTGCCACTAGAGGTCGGCTCCAAAAAGACTCCGGCTCCATAGACTCCCATTCAACTTCTCTCATCAAATCCAAAGTGAATAAAATGTGTCCATCAGTTATCTCGGTGTTGTTAGCTAAAGTCACTCCTTCTTCTTAGTTTTCTGGAGGTCCATCTGAAAATAATCCCTCATTCATTAGAAAAGAAGATTCAAGAAGACCTGTTTTTGGGGGCGTGTCTGTTTGATTGACAGGTCTGTGGTGCAGTCAGGTTGCCTGCTGTCAGATCAAACAGTGTTTGTGGTTATTAACAAAGAGTACTGGTGGACATTAAACTCTCCATTATTTGCAAGAGCTTGCAGTTTTTTTAAAAATCCTCAAAAAACATCGTCATCAAAATCTAAACAAAAAGTATAAACAAGATCAAATAAATATTTTCAAACTAAACTCAGTTTATTAACAACAATAACTCCTCATTTCCAACCAGAAAGTTTCTGCTGCTGTTTTCATCACCAAAAACAACTGTTCACCGGAACAAGAGGAGAAACAGGAAGTGACGGGGTTTGTGGGAAATGTGTTCTTCACATTAAAATGATGATTAAATGTTTGTGATCAAAGGAAGTGATTCCATATTACTGGATGTTAAATGAGTTTTCTCCACACGTCCAGTTGTCAGAGACGTCTCTTTGTTTGTTTCATCCAGCAGGTCTATGTGTTGAATGAACATGAATTAAACAGCATCTAAAGCTCTTATTTTGAAAGGCTGATGTCGTCCTTGTTTCTATATTCCAGTCACAGACGCTCTGTTCTGGAAACATACGCAGCTTTTAGGACCTTTTAGGAGCTTTTAGGAGCTTTTATCTCCACAGTTCTCCAAGTTCAATAAATACATAAAAAATATTTGAACTAAAATATTTCTGTGATGTGCAGCATGATTATTATCACAGGAAGTGATTACACATTTATTACTTTATCAGGGATTACTTAAAAGTTCTTTCTCAACTTGCAATTTCTTTCTAATTCCCACAATTTTACACCAAAAAAAAAAAAATCACTTAAAACTTCTTAAATTACATCAAAACTTTTGAGAAAAACTGTTGCAAAATCAAACATTTTTGATCAAAACAATCACAGAGAAACTATGAATTCCTGGAGGGACTGAGTATTACAATCACTTTCAGCTACATTTAAAACATAAGAAAACTATTTTAACTAACAATTACTTCTGTGAGAAAGGTGTCAGTTTGCTTTGATCGGTTGTTGCAGCTTCTGGATCTCAGTACTGACAGATCACATGACTCCTGGAACCTGAACCAGAACCCATTTTCACCTCATGAATATATGTGTCTGTCCTCCCCCATATGGTCTGCAGTTGCTCCATCCTACTGGGCGTCAACCACCGCTTCATTTAACCATTCAGTTCCACTGAAACCTGCCGACTCTACAGCGACCGACCGCGTCCATCGAGTTTTTACTGAGTACAGAATATCTATTAAACTGTTTTAATGAACGTCAGCAGCTCGAAGAGGTGCTGAGACGTTATTCTGCACTGAAAGCTGAACGTTAGGTTCTTTTTGTTAACACTGCACTCGTCACTGTCACCAGCCGTCCAATCACAGTGAAGGAGGGGTGGGACAAACTGAGAAACTGGTCTCTGATTGGTCCGTCCTACAGAGTGGCTGCTAATGTCAAGATGAACCGAGTTACCAGCAGACAGGATACATCCTCAAAGGAACTATTCTCTGGAAAAAATAAAGACCATTTCCAAAAACCACAGCGATGCATCCAGTAACTGTTGACATATTTCAGGACTCAGCAGCTGACCACTGCTGCTGCTGGGGTTTTAAATTCAGTCCCACACAGAAAGAAAGTGACCACTTCCCAGTTTGGATCAGTACAATAATGGACATAAAGCCATTCTTCTTCTTTCTCTATCTCTGACACACATTTGCAAACGAGACACAAAACTTTAGGAGAAGCAGAACGGTCGCGGCAGGTCGAGCACCAAAATTGGAGAACATTACTTCCCGCAGGTCGTGTTTTTTCTACATCAGCCGCTAACTGAGCTCAAACTTCAGGACCACAAACTGTATTTTGCTAATATCCGGGTTTCATCAACCTCCTCGGAGGACCGGCTTCATGTGGAGAGAGCTGCTGTACAGAACCGGACTCAAATTGATTTGCATTTGTTTCCATAATAATTGTTGAAGTCGCTGCCCACGCCATCTTAATATGATTCACGCTCACTCGGATCAGCATTCAGCATGCAGTTAGTGCAGCTGCAGCTGGAGGCGGGACGGACGGTGTTCAACAGGAGGTCGCACAAAATATACAGTTTAATAAAATACTCGGTCTGAAACATGAACAACTGCAGAACAACTGCCATAAAGATGTTGATTTTGTTTGTGAACTAAGGCGCATGGCAGCGTGAAATCCTGAAAACACCATCACATGCTGCTTCATCATCATCATCTACCTACTGCTGGTTGTTTCAGTCTTTGTGCTCGAATCATCAGCTCCGTGCATTAATGTGATTCACTCACAGGTGGGTGAAGTGACGTAAATATGAAGCATCCCAAGTGCAATATAATTTAACGATGAGACGGAGCCTCTTATCCTCTGTTCTGTTCATTTGAGTATTAAAAAATAGAAGTAATCATCAAAAAGAAAAGCTCATAAAAAATATAACATTTGACACATTAGTCCCTTTTGTGTCACTGTAGGAGACACAGATAGAAATACAGATCTAAAGACTCTGTGCGTTTTCAAGAACAGTTCATTAAATGCACAAATTTATGCAAAAATCTTGAGCCGGATACACATATTGATAAAGGAACCGTGTGCGAAACTTAGACAACAATGTGAGCTTCAGCAGCAGAAGGAAAACAGCATGTGATGAATATCTGCCTCAATGTTCCACACTGTTCATCAGCCTGTTGCTAACTGTCTGGCTGCTCGAGTGCAGTGGGATTTTAGAAATGGCTGAAAAGGATGATAAAAGAGAAACCAAACCTAAATAGTAAAGTTACAGGCTGTGAAACCAAAACAACAAGCTAAACAAGGCTCAATGGTCTTTAGAACGGTGAGTAGCTGCAGAGGTGATGATTATTATCTGGAAGTTCATCACTATGACTTACAACTGACCATCAACCATCAGTGATGTCATCCCGACGATACTACGTCCCGCCCACCGATAGCTGTCACCTGACTGCACCACAGGCCTGTCAATCAAACAGACACGCCCCCAAAAACAGGTCTTCTTGAATCTTCTTTTCTAATGAATGAGGGATTATTTTCAGATGGACCTCCAGAAAACTAAGAAGAAGGAGTGACTTTAGCTAACAACACCGAGATAACTGATGGACACATTTTATTCACTTTGGATTTGATGAGAGAAGTTGAATGGGAGTCTATGGAGCCGGAGGCTTTTGGAGCCGACCTCTAGTGGCACTCGCTGGTATTGCAGCTTAAGATACTTCTGCATCAGAAGCTACATCGACTTTTATATACAGTTTATGGTGAGAAAACACACACACACAGACACACACTCACCCCTAGCTTGCGGCTGCGCATGCGTACGTAGCCCTGCTTGACGATGTCGTTGAAGTTGGAGGCCATCTTCGGAGGGGGGGTGACCTGCTGGAGACCATCCAGATGTTGCCAGATGTTTGTCCCCTCCTACCGGTCCAGAGTGTCCAGCATCCTTCACCGACAGTCCCGTCTGTGTGTGTCCTTCTCTTTTATTAATCCACCTCCTCACATCCTCCTCCCTCCTCTCACTCCTCCTGTTTCCTGTTTGCTGCTCCTCTCACTCCTCTGGTGTTTTTCTTCTCCTCTGTCCTTTCATTCACTCTTCTTCAGACGGTCCTCCTCTCATCTTCCTCTTCGGCATTTCTAAGAAACGGACAGACAAAGAGACGGAGAGAGGGAGTTAGAAATGGATATATAGATGTATTATTCATTGAAGAGAGGAGCACAACATTATCGTCCATTATTGATGTTGGTGGCACACACTGTACACTGAGGTTAGGATCCTGCTGTGATGTACAGTTTACTGTCTGTCTGCTTCAGTCTGGTCGTGAATGAACTGGAGTCAAGGAGCACATGTGAGTTTGAGTGTTCAGCAGCGCGACATGAAGCTGTAACAAAAACCACAGAGGACATCAGAGGAGCATCTATCAGGAAGTAAAAAGGTTTAAAGTGTCATCACAGCCGGATCTCTTCATCCTCTCCTTCCAGCTGTCTGTATGTTTGTAATGCTGCTGGAGATAGGAGGTTAATGTATTAACACCTATGTGAACACATGGAATCTGCATCTCCATTCACGAAAATGCTCAAATCCATATTTAATCATCCAAGCCTTTTATCCTTTTAACTTAAATAAACCAACAAGATTCATGTGGCCTCATTAAGAACCGTTGTGCACAAAACGGGCCTGAAAAAGGCGTCCGCTGCTCCCCACGCAAAAGTCAGGATTTATAAAAACAAACTTGACGGTTAATAGTGTGCGGCTGTAAGCAAACTGTGCCCCGTCTGTAACTTTCTGCCGGCAGAGTCGCTTTTGCTCGTGAACTGTAATTATTAGATCACCAACTTTGAACTGTAAATGATAGAAGCAAATCTATATCTCACATTTAATTCTGCTCAATATGTCATACGTGCTGTCTCACCAACATGTTTCTTTTCATTGTGTTAACATTTCAAACTGATCATCATCCTGTGTAACCTGGTCCACCAGCACCTGGTCTACCAACACCTGGTCCACCAACACCTGGTCCACAAACACCTGGTCCACAAAAACCTGGTCCACCGGCACCTGGTCCACAAACACCTGGTCCACCGGCACCTGGTCCACAAACACCTGGTCCACCAACACCTGGTTCACGAGCACCTGGTCCACAAACACCTGACTCCACCAACATCTGGTCCACGAGCACCTGGTCCACCGGCACCTGGTCCACCAACACCTGGTCCATGAGCACCTGGTCCAAAACACCTGGTCCACCGGCACCTGTTCCACAAACACCTGGTCCACAAACACCTGGTCCACCGGCACCTGGTCCACAAACACCTGGTCCACCGGCACCTGGTCCACCAACACCTGGTCTACGAGCACCTTGTCCAAAACACCTGGTTCACCAACACCTGGTCCACCAACACCTGGTCCACGAGCACCTGGTCCACAAACACCTGGTCTACCGGCACCTGGTCCACCAACACCTGGTCCACCAGCACCTGGTCCACCAACACCTGGTCCACGAGCACCTGGTCCACCGGCACCTGGTCCACCAACACCTGGTCCATGAGCACCTGGTCCAAAACGCCTGGTCCACCGGCACCTGGTCCACCGACACCTGTTCCACAAACACCTGGTCCACAAACACCTGGTCTACCGGCACCTGGTCCACAAACACCTGGTCCACGAGCACCTGGTCCACAAACACCTGGTCCACCGGCACCTGGTCCACCAACACCTGGTCTATGAGCACCTTGTCCAAAACACCTGGTTCACCAACACCTGGTCCACCAACACCTGGTCCATGAGCACCTGGTCCACAAACACCTGGTCTACCAGCACCTGGTCCACCAACACCTGGTCCACGAGCACCTGGTCCACAAACACCTGGTCTACCGGCACCTGGTCCACCAACACTTGGTCCATGAGCACCTGGTCCACCAACACCTGGTCCACGAGCACCTGGTCCACAAACACCTGGTCCACCGGCACCTGGTCCAGGTAGAAATTATATTTTCTGGTTTTCCTCTCCGTTGTTTACATGATTCACCAAAGAACCACTGACCCACATGGATCATTGTATATACATCAACTTTTATAATGTTCCTTGATTTGGCCATTTATGGTTAAATGTGGGCGTGTTGAAGGTGGGTCATGAGGCGGATCAACATGCGCACATTTCCACGTGGATTGTGATTCATAGGGAACATTGCTTAGGCACAGTTTTATAAATCTGAATATTTTTTTGCACATGCCATTTTCTGCTTTTGTGCACACATAAGCTTTTAGTATGGATCCGACACAATGTTTTACAAATGAGGCCCCTGGTCTGTTGTTCAGGGATTCAAACAGGTCAGGTGTTCCGCCAGCCAATCAGAGCTTTGTAGGCGGGATTTAAATGTATTTGTTCTTGAGCAAATTATTGTGCATGCCATCTGACAGGAAAAGGCTGCCTCCTGCAAGTCTTTTCATTCCTGCACACTCAGCAGATGTGGCGCGACATTAGAATTTATTTGTCATTGTTTTGGTTTGTTGAGCTTTTTTTTTCTTTTGGTTTCCTTCTGGTGTTACTCCCTCCAAACATCACAGGTTTCTGTCACACACACACATATACCACAGAAAATACACATAGAATACTGAAAATGACATCTCCGATAAAACAAAATACAAAATCTGATCCTAAAGAGCAGAACTATAAAACGCTGTCTGATCATCTGTCACACCTGACTGAGCAGTTAGAAGAATAGTTGCAAGCATGTTGACTGTTCAGGAACTGAAAGCTAACAATATGAGGGCAGATGAATACAACCCTGGTGAGTAACGGGTGCAAATGACGTCACTTGATCATCATCAGTTCCTGAGTTACAAACCTTTTTAAGATGTTTTCTGTCAGAATCTGTAAATCTTCATCAGAGACCCTTGAAATGCTTCAGAAAGTCTACAGTGATGAAACAATGTGTTCTGATGACATCACATTTCAAGAGAGGGCGGAGCTTCACTGTCCAAGGCTGAAGAAGGATCGTCAGGTCAGGAGACACCAGCTGGGTTTCCTTTGTGTTGCCATGAATTCGTCCCCCAGAGTCAGACTGTCAACACCGAGTTCCACCGGGACCTTCTGAGGGGAACATTCACTGTGGACCACCTGGATGTATGTAATTTCCTGGAGGAACTGATTATAAACATCAAAGCTCAAAGAAGGATATCCTCTGTAAAAACAATAGAAACACTACACTGTGAAACTCTACTTATTAATAATATCACTATATGATAGTTTTTTTTAATAAGAACGTAAAAGAACTACAAACTGCATCACCTGCGTCCAACTAAGCTGTGAGGTCACATTAAGGTCAAATCCGAAACAAGACGTAGCTGCAGTAAGTCACATGGAGGACAAGACAGGGGGCTTCACCTACTGATGGAGGAAGTCATGTGTACAGCAGAAACACACACACACACACACACACACACACACACACACACACACACACACACACACACACACACACACACACACACACACACACACACACACACACACACACACACACACACACACACACACACAGACGGACGGGAGGATGAGTACAGGGCAGTAGTGGAGGACTTTGTGGAGTGGGCGGGAAGGAATCACCTGCTCTTGAACGTGGCCAAGACCAGAGAGATGGTGGTCGACTTCAGGAGGAAGACGACGGCTCCACAACCGCTGAGAGTTCTGGGAGAGGAGGTGGACATGCTGGAGGAGTACAAGTACCTGGTGTCTCCATGACAACAGACTGAACTGGAAGACCAACATCAACGCTGTCTACAAGAAGGGGATGAGTCGACTCTTTTTCTTGAGGAAACTTCGATCCTTCAATGTGTGCAGAGAGATGTTGGAGATGTTCTACCATCTGTTGTGGCCAGTGAACTGTACTTCGCTGTGGTCTGCTGGGGGAGCAGCATTGGAGCCTGCGACACCAACAGACTTAACAAACTGGTTAAGAAGGCCGGCTCCATCATCGGCTACAAACTGGATAGTCTGGAAAAGGTGGTGGAGAGGAGGACGCTGAACAAACTATTGTCCATCTTGGATAATCCTGTCCACCCTCTCAACCACCTGCTGCAGGGACAGAGGAGCACTTTCTCTAAAAGATTCCTCCAGCTGCTGTCACAAGGACAGATACAGGAGATCATTCCTGATACAGGAGATCATTCCAGATACAGGAGATCATTCCAGATACAGGAGATCATCCCTGATACAGGAGATCATTCCTGATACAGGAGATCATTCCAGATACAGGAGATCATTCCAGATACAGGAGATCATTCCAGATACAGGAGATCATTCCTGATACAGGAGATCATTCCTGATGCAGGAGATCATTCCAGATACGGGAGATCATTCCTGATACAGGAGATCATTCCAGATACAGGAGATCATTCCAGATACAGGAGATCATCCCTGATACAGGAGATCATTCCTGCCCACTGCCATAAGACTTTACAATAACTCACCTCTGGCAAAATCCATCACAGTACAATAACACTGTTGACTGTTTTTCTTGGTTGCTTGTATATTATATGTATATTATATATATAGATATATACTGTACTGTATGTATATATAGACATATATATATGTTGACTGTGTTTATTGGTTTGTTGTATATAATATATATATAGATATATAATGTACTGTATATATACTGTATGTACTGTATATATACTGTATGTACTGTGCATTTTATATTTTATATATTTTTATTTTTTTATTTTATTGCTTTTCTATTATATTATTCTATTCTATTATTTTATTCTATTGTTTCTATTATTGCTTCTGTATGTATGCTGCTGTGACGAAAAAATTTCCCCTCGGGGATTAATAAAGTATATACCTACCTACCGACCTACCAGACGGGAGGAGACTCAACATTATGGCACTGTTGGTTTAGCTAAATGTTTCAGGCACAAAAGACTATTAAACATTAAATAAGCACAGAGAGTCAGACTGATGGAAATGCACATGATCAAACTAATACATGCGCAGATGTCCATTACTAGAACATACACATGTACTGATGATGGTAAAAATACCACAATCATCTTAGTTTGTCAGCTTCCTAACAGAAGTGTGGATATTTCATTCTAATATGACGACAATCTTAATTAAATACTGCGTTCAGGTTGCACTGTGTTCATGAATTACACCATAAATAAGTCATTAATCATCTGTGGGCATTGGTATGTTTTCCATAAATAATGGAGCACGTTGATTAGAGGAGTAGAAACCTTCTGCACTGAGATACAGAAGCTTTCTTCCAAAAGAGACAAACAAATGCGGTCGAGGTCACAACCGATCAAGAATACTGCAGAGCTCAGTTCATGTTCCAGCACACGACACAGCTGCAGGAAGTTAATTATAAGAGCAGAGTAAATCATAAATAATCATAAAAACAAACAAATGAAGAGATAATTTGGTAATAAAGAGATTTTGTTTGAAAAGATTTACTTTGTGTCGTTAATACTTTCAGCACAGATTCTGATGACGACGTTTTTAATGGAAAAAGTGTGAAGTGTGAATTTAAGAAATTGCAAGTTCCCGCAAATATTTCAGAGACTGCTTGAATTTGCGTTAATTATTGTGATATCGAGATTTCCATGAGGGACTGATGAAACATAAGCAATTCAAAGTTAGCATCTCGCTACAGAAAACATTGGCAGCTGAGGAACCAGATCCTTTTCTCAGGAGTTGGTGGAGACCAAAAACAGAGCTAACGGGAGAGATGTTGGACTTACAGCCTTACTTGGTCGAGTTTAGAGTACATTTTGCTGATACTGGCATATCGAGCTTATTAACAAGAAAAGAGCAAAGAGTTTAATTCCAAGGTTTCCTGCAGCTTTAACAGTTATCAGCTACAGCTTCGTAAATTCTCTGGAATCAACAGTAAAACGGTCGCGATCGCTGGCTAAAACTTTCCCCTCTGACAGCTTGTGGAGACAAATATTTCACTAAAATCATGACTTTAATACAAAAATGTTAAAATCTTTCAAGTGGAGAAATCCCAGTGACTACTACTACTGTTGGGTAGTTTTAGAGTGATTTCTTCCACATGACAGAGTGGAAGCTTTGCAGAAACAGGAAGGAAGAAGGAAGTTGAATCGTTAAGGTATTGATGCTGTGTTTCGTAACAGTTTGCTGTCTCCAGAGATTACGAGCTCGTGAAATCACTGCATTTCCCATTATGTTTGAAGTATTCCTGTTTCAGGTCACGTCCCGTACAGAACTCAACGATCCCCTGACTTCGCTATCATAACTCAGGTTTGAAGATGTGCTATTAAGGTCATCGAAACGAAACCAATGAGCTTCACCGTCGACATAAAAGAGCCATAATGACTCGGTGTGGATAAACGCCATCATGACGAGGACGACTAAATGTAGTGCATTTAGAGGTCTTTCTTTCCCCAGAAAGTCCCACTCTTCACTTCTCTTTCCATACGCACACTTATGTCATAATATCTTATCATATTAATGTCAAAATTATATGAAAATCTATGGCTGTCAATATTAAAAATATTAGTTTTCTTTATTTCACCAGAATGGTATTAATACTACTTTGCAGCACCGTATTTTTTTTTGTATTGTTTAGGTAGCCATAAAACTGTGGCTGGTAAACACAACAACATTAATGTTTAAATTACACACGTCAGTGTGATTTTATCTTTGAAGTTTGTAATCAGTATTTTCTTAATTTTAGCCTGAGTTTTCATTATTATTATTATTCTCAAGGGAATATGATCCCATATGTCATTGCACATTTTGTATGACCACGTGACAATTTTTTTTTTAATCTTTTTGACTTCCTTTGACGTTTTAATATTGGCACACAAAGGAAAATGGTAATTATTTTTAAATGGGTATCGGCTGCACGATCAAACTCCATCAGTCAGTCACTTGTTTAATCAGTTATTGAGAACACACACATCAGGCAGCTAAACAAAGAGAGCTGTAGATCATAACAAAGGCATGACATTGATTCACTGACGCATCGATCCTGTGGTGGCGCTGCTTGTGTGTTTGTTGGTGTGATGGAATCAATACAGTGTTCACAGTCAATTTACTGAAAAGCCAGCAGCCAACACAATAACACACACCTGGCAAGGTCAAACTCTTCACCCCAACACTGAAGATCATTGTGAAAATCACTGCATGGGCTCAGGAACACTTGTGAAAACCATCGTCTGTGAACACAGTTCATTGCTGCGTCCACAAATGATGTTAAAACTCTCCAAAGAAGAAACCAGATAGAAACATGATCCAGAAACACCGCCGCCTTCTCTGGACCGAGATCATTGAAGATGGACTGAGGTGAAGTGGACAACTGTCCTGAGGTCTGATGGATCACAATCTGAGATTCTGTTTGGAAATCATGGACGCTGCATCCTCCAGGCTAAAGAGGAGAGGGACCATCCAGCTTGTTATCAGCTCAGTTCTAAAGCCAGCATCTGTGATGGTACAGGGATGCATTAGTGCACATGGCATGGGTAGCTTGAACATCTGGAAGGAAGCATTAATGCTGAATGATATATTCAGGTGTTGGAGCAACATATGCTGCCATCCAGACAACGTCTCTTTCAGGGAAGGTCTTGTTTATTTCAGCAGAACAACGTCCAACCACATTCTGCACGTATTCCAACAGCATGGTTCTCTAGTAGAAGAGTCCGCTGATAAACTGGCCTCCTGCAATCCAGACCTGTCAATCATTGAAAACATCTGGAGCATCAGGACATGAACAATACAACAAAGGAGACCCTGAACTGTTGAGCAGCTGAAATCCTCTATCAGGCAAAAAACGGGACCACATTTCACTTTCAAAACTCCAGAAACTGGTCTTCTCAGTTCCCCAACGTTTCCAGAGTGTTTTTAAAAGAAGAGTTGATGCAGCTCAGTGGTGAACATCATCCTGGAACAACTTATAGAGATGTGTTGCTGCATCAGATTCAAAATGAGCAGATATGATTAATAAAACAATATAATTTCTGAGTTTAACATTTAATATGCTGTCTTTGGTCTTTTTGCAATTAAATATGGGTTTACGTGATTTACATACAGCAACACTAAACTAATACAAACAGACACATCTGTGTGTGTTTATGTGTGTTGTGACTTTTATCCTCTCGAGTATTTTCCTTCTCAGTTATACATTTTTGAACATCAAAGGTCACATTTGGCCGGTTTCTCTGTGTGTTTATATGCACACACACACACAACTAATGAGATTACTGCCTCACGCACACGCACACACACACACACACACACACACACACACACACACACACACACACACACACACACACACACACACACACACACACCTGTCTCTCCAGCCTCTCGCCTGCAGAGAAGTGACTCATGAAAGCGATCGGGCAATCAGCGCATCTTCCTCCACGCCTGTCTCCTCTCTTCTTTTTCTCTGTCCTTCCTCCTTCTCTCACACACACTCACACGCAGACACACTCACACACTCACACACACACACACACACACACACACACACACACACACACACACACACACACACACACACACACACACACACACACACACACACACACACACACACACACAGACACACTCACACACACACACACACTTTCATATTTCACACTCTTTTCCCTCCATTTGCACGTATTCATTTCCTTGGAGAAAATCTACATATCTCTGTGTATCAGCCTTTTTATTTAAAACTGTTCATGAATTACTTTGCCTTTATTTTCTTTTTGTTTATTGATTCTTGTCTGCATATTACCAGGATGTACATTGTCGTATCGGGTCTTCTGAGGAGGGTAGAAATGAAAAGTGGAAAGATAAGAGGCAGCACAGTTTGTGCTGACAGCGGTTATGAAGTTATGAAGATATTTTGTTACATTAAGTCAAACCTGATCAAGATTTAACGTTGTAGTTGTAGCAGATATTGAGTTAATTTTTGTGCACATGCATACAGGAAAATTGGACAGTGTGTCTTTGTCCTGAACAAGTCCTCGATCAGTGTCATGAGCCAGCTGCCAGACATTATATCTTACTTAACACTTCATAACATCAAATTAAATTTATTTGGCGGATGCTTCTGTCCAAACCAACTCATATTTTCTCATATTCATAAGAGCATTTCGGGGTTCAGTTTTGTGCTCAGTAACACTAACAGCTGTACGCGGTGGTATTTAGGTCCAGCGGTGTTCAGATCAGACTCTACTTAACATAACATACTAAATAATAATAATGTTCCCATGATGATTTAAATGTTGGCTTTTAAACCAGGTTTCCAAAGAACTACTTTAATAATATGATGTAATTACAGTATATTGGTGGCAGGTGCAACTGCAATTGTTGCATTACTCCTAATTACCTAATGGTTTTAAATTTATTCTAAATTCATACAAATCCGTCGAAACTTTTCATTTCCACCCTCCTCAGAAGACCCCGATATGACAATGTACATCTCTGAGGAGGTAATTTACTCGAACTGAAATGAAACGTACCAGAGACAAAGCAGTCCAAGGCAGCAATGAATCAAGTGACTCTGTTGCAGCAGGTCAGAGGTGGATGGATCAAACACAGGACTTTCACCCAGGAGACCTCTGTTTGAGTTCATGAGGAAGCAACGGTCAATGTGGATTAATTTTAAGTTACATAAGTAAAAAAAAAACTTCCATAACATATTTAACTTAAATTGGTGAAGTGAATTCTTATGGAGGAGACGACAGCTTTGCTAAAAACAGCAGAGAGCTGATGTGACATCCTGGGAGGAGAACAGGTTGAGTGGACACTAACTCTCCTCATCGCTGACAGCTTTACAGGCCATAAACTGTAATTCCTGCCTAAATAAAATGTTATGTATTTTTGTATTGTTTGCTGAAAGATTTGTATCGTGGTGTCATTTCTTCACTGCACACTTTTGCAAATTTTGCAAAGTCAAATAAAATGAACAGCAAATGTGCAAATAGTAAATAGTGCAAATATATATAATCAATGAATGTGTATGAGCATGTATCGTGAAAAATATATCAGAAAAAAAGAGGTGAAATAGATATGACAAAACAATATAAATACACAAATGTAAAACGATGAACAGTAAAAGGCACTTTGAGTATAAACCAAACCATCTACAGTTTGAATCTCAAACCTGAACCTGGCCTCTGGAATTTTTTTTGTCTGGTAAATATAAAAACAGTCCTTGAACGCATCGCAATGCTGCTCCACTTTTTACTCACTGAGGAAACAACATGCTGACAGTTCGCTCGATCCAGTTGAAATTTAATTTCCATTGTTAAGTGCTTAAAGATCCAATCATAACTAAAGTTTCTGTCCTGAAGGAAAAAACAAAACAAATGGAATGATCAAAGTTGTTAAATTGATATTTAAAGTGGAGTTATTGACTCACAAGGTCAGCTCAAATTCGGTATCCACTACCATTTGCCCTGTTGAATTTACTGTATTAAATACTGATACAAATTGAACACTTCCTCTATCCTTTTCAAATTAAAAGCCCCCTAGTTTTCATTACTTTACAGGGCTTTATTGTGAAATATTTATAGCAATCTGATTTCACTGAAATCAGACAAATACACATTTTTGGAGTTGTCCAGCAGAATTATTTTGTTGCTGTTATTGAACTAAAGCAATAGAATGCCGGAGCGCATCACTGTCGCGCCAATAATCACGTTACAACACCCTCCAGTGTTATCTAGTAATCATACAACAAGTTACCATCTAAATAAAACATGTAATCTACATGTGTTCATATTGTGGAGAAATTCACTCTCAAAATATGAAACTTTTTGCCAGTGTGATTACCGTTTCCATGGCAACACATGGGGTATGATGTCATTAAACTTTTTTGTAACCTATGTAATGTTTCCTACTCCAGGAAGTAGTCCGACCCTTAGCAACCACCTAGCAACAGAGAGGACTTCTAGTCTCCAACTGAATAAATACAGAACATAGAAACACTAAACTGATCAGCTAGCTCAGTCTGGATGGAACAAAGATATCTGATGAACAAAGATATCTGATGAACAAAGATATCTGATGAACAAATATATCTGAGGAACAAAGATATCTGATGAACAAAGATATCTGATGAACAAAGATATCTGATGAACAAAGATACCTGATGAACACAGATATCTGATGAACAAAGATATCTGATGAACAAAGATATCTGATGAACACAGATATCTGATGAACAAAGATATCTGATGAACACAGATATCTGATGAACAAAGATATCTGAGGAACAAAGATATCTGAAGAACAAAGATATCTGATGAACAAAGATATCTGAGGAACAAAGATATCTGAGGAACAAAGATATCTGATGAACAAAGATATCTGAGGAACAAAGATATCTGATGAACACAGATATCTGATGAACAAAGATATCTGAGGAACAAAGATATCTGATGAACAAAGATATCTGAGGAACAAAGATATCTGATGAACAAAGATATCTGATGAACAAAGATATCTGAGGAACAAAGATATCTGATGAACAAAGATATCTGAAGAACAAAGATATCTGATGAACAAAGATATCTGATGAACACAGATATCCATGGACTCGTGTTTTTATGGTAGAAGCCAAAGAAACCCACGCAGGAGGACATGCAAACTCCACATAAAACAGCTGCAGCCAGATTTAAATCAAGAAACTTGCTGCACCAGTGTCGCTCGGTACTCAGTAATCTCTAGAAGTCTCTCTTGGCAGCCATTACAGCTTTTCATCTTCTTGGGTAAGTCACAGAAAAATTACACAGCACCAGCACCTCTATACCAACACACTCCATGTACGTAGTTCGCAACCAGGTTCACGATGATTCACAAAAAAAATCAACTTGGCACAAACGCGGAAAAAAAGCCCCTTGTCCTGCACCAAAAACACTAACGCGCTCGGATCTGGGCGGCACCTGCCCTGCACCGGGAACGAAAACAGGGCCAATGACTGTCAAGGACCCAAAAGAGGTGAAAATACTCCTCACCTGCCAATTAAACCTGAATAAACCTGAAAACTGGAAGGTTTTCAAGATCCTCAATCACGTCCAGTTGCCTTTAGATACCGATAACATGGAAATATTGTCTTTGTTAACTCTGAGCGGTCTCTTTCACATTAAACAGTCGTTTGATCTGTTTCCTTGTGTGAAACAGATTTGGATTGCGATGCGCGACAAATTTCAATGCAAAAATCATTTGATTACAGTCAGTCGGTTAGTATGGTGAGGCTATATTAGTTTTGACCCATAAAAATGGATGCGGTGCATGAAAATATGGTTCATGTAATTTACCAAAATGAAACAAAACTGAAATGTGATGTGTGATGTGTGTCGGTGACTTGGCCCGGTTCTATTTGGGCTGTCATGTCCAAGAGAACCCCTTCAAGTTCCAGCAACATTCAAAGAAAAGGGAGAGTAAGATACAGCCACTTAGTTAGCTTAGCATAAAGACTGGGATCGCCTGACAAAAAGAACCTGGCACATAATAATGTTTTACGAGTTAAGTAGATGTGACATTAATAATAGAGAGCTGTAGAGGTGCTGCTGGTTGGATATTTGTTACCATTAAACAAAGGCAAGCTGTTTCCCAGTTTCCAGTCCAACCCAGTATCACAGCAAAACATGACATAGCCACGCTTTGGCCTTTCTAGGCGTGGAAGTTACACGTTTTGTAAGTGTGAAACTTACATTTAAACTGGCAAAGATCTAATGAACAAGGTCCCGTAACAAAGGTACAGAGACCAAGGACAAAGGACATTTTTGGGCGCTATAAGGAGGCAGGAGGTGTGGCTTGGTGGCATTAAGGACGTCGTTCTTCAGGTGTTGTTGTTTTTTTTCTTTAGACCCAATCGTGTGTCTTAGCGATAAGTTTCCTTTTCCTGGAAATCACAGACCTCAAAACATTCAGCAGGTTTTATTTTCCTCCTGTACAGGAAAACGTGGAATTTTCACGTCTAGACAGGCCAAAGCGTGTCTATCTCACGTTTTGCTGAAGTGGACGGGCGCGTCTATTTCATGCTTTGCAATGAGACCGAGTTGAACGGTCTGTGTGCTGTAAGCTAAGCCAGATAATAAAGTGGTATCCATGTTCCCAAATGACATATTGTTCCTTTAATGTAAAGTAGGGATGGCTGCTGGTGAATGTGAATGTCTCTTTCAAGACGAAAAAAACCCAAAATTTAAATAGTGGATGTTCGACTCAATGATTTGCGAATGAGAAAGAGACGCAGCAGAAAAACAAGAAACAACTCTGGGAGAGTTGAGGATTTAAAAGAGCATTTCAAATGTCTCTCTCTCTCTCTCTCTCTATACATACACACACAGACACACACACACACACACACACACACACACACACACACACACACACACACACACACACACACACACACACACACACACACACACACACACAC
>NW_027211044.1:127500-132500 GCF_029030835.1 Brachyistius frenatus
ACACACACACACACACACACACCACTGAGGGGTATATTCAAATATTTACATATAAATCCTGAATCACTTTCAAAACTGCAAACTGGAACATTTTTATCACTTCTTCTCCACAGAAATGTTATTTCACCGTTTAAACCCTTCAGCACTAAAATTGAAGCTTTAAACATGTCAGAAATGCATAATAATAATATAATAATACAATAATAAATACATTTTATCCATCAGTTATTTCATACGAAGTGAAGTTTAAAAAAAAAACTAAAATAAATAAATTCTGTATTTCATGAGACCGTCCTTTCCCTTCAAACAGCTCCAGTTCTCCTCGTTCACCTGCACACACTTCCTTTTGGAAGTTTGTTTATCATCTGGGAGACTGTCCTCAATCTGTCCACCATCTGTCCTTAATATGTCCGCACTATGTCCTTAATCTGTCCATTGTGTCCACAATCTTTCCACAGTCTGTCCTCAATCTGTCCTCAGTCTGTCCTCTGTCTGTCGTCAATCTGTCCTGTCTGTCCACAATGTGTCCTCAATCTGTCCACAGTCTGTCCTCAATCTGTCCTCAGACTGTCCACAATCTGTCGACAATTTGTCCTCATACTGTCCTCAATCTGTCCACCATCTGTCCTCAATATCTCCGCAGTATGTCCTCAGTCTGTCCACAGTCTGTCCTCAGGCTGTCCTCAGTCTGTTGTCAATCTGTCCACAATCTGTCTTCCATCTGTCCTCAGTCTGTCCTCAGTCTGTCCACAATCTGTCCTCAGACTGTCCATAATCTTTCGACAATTTGTCCTGATACTGTCGTCAATCTGTCCTTAGTCTGTCCACAATCTGTCGCCAGTCTGTCCTCAATCTGTCCTCAGACTGTCCACAATCTGTCGACAATTTGTCCTCAATCTGTCCACAATCTGTCCTCAATCTGTCCACAGTCTGTCCACAATCTGTCCTCAGACTGTCCATAATCTGTCGACAATTTGTCCGAATACTGTCCTCAATCTGTCCACAGTCTGTCCTCAATCTGTCCACCATCTGTCCTCAATATGTCGTCAATCTGTCCTTAGTCTGTCCACAATCTGTCGTCAGTCTGTCCTCAACCTGTCCTCAGACTGTCCACAATCTGTCGACAATTTGTCCTCAATCTGTCCACAATCTGTCCTCAATCTGTCCACAGTCTGTCCACAATCTGTCCTCAACTTGTCCACAGTCTGTCCTCAATCTGTCCTCAGTCTATCCACAATCTGTCCACAGTCTGTCCTCAATCTGTCCACTGTGTCCACAATCTTTCCACAGTCTCTCCTGAGTCTGTTGTCAATCTGTCCTCAGTCTGTCCACAATCTGTCGTCAATCTGTCCTCAGTCTGTCCTAAATCTGTCGTCAATCTGTCCTCAGTCTATCCACAATCTGTCCTCAGTCTGTTCTCAATCTGTCCTCAGTCTGTCCACAATCTGTCGTCAATCTGTCTTTCATCTGTCCACTCTGTCCTCAGTCTGTCCACAGTGACCTCAGTTTGTCCACAGTCTGTCCTCAGTCTCTCCTTAATCTGTCCACAGTCTATTCTCAGTCTGTCGTCAATCTGTCCTTAGTTGTCCAAAATCTGTCGACAATTTGTCCTCATACTGTCTTCAATCTGTCCTCATTCTGTCCACAGTCTGTCCTCAACCTGTCCACAGTCTGTCCTCAATCTGTCCGCAGTATGTCGTCAATCTGTCCACAATCTCTCCTCAATCTGTCCAGTCTGTCCTCCGTCTGTTGTCAATCTGTCCACAATCTGTCTTCCATCTGTCCTCAATCTGTCCACTCTGTCCTCAGTCTGTCCAAAGTCTGTCCTCAGTCTGTCATCAAGCTGTCCTCAATCTGTCCACAGTCTGTCCTCAACTTGTCCACAGTCTGTCCTCAGTCTGTCCTCAATCTGTCCTCAGACTGACCACAGTCTGTTCTCAGTCTGTCCTCAGTCTGTCATCAATCTGTCCTCAGTCTGTCCACAATCTGTCCTCAGTCTGTCCACAGTCTGTCGTCAAGCTGTCCACGATCTGTCCTCAATCTGCCCACAGTCTGTCGTCAATCTGTCCTCAGACTGTCCACAATCTGTCCTCAATCTATCCACAGTCTGTCCTCAGTCTGTTGACAATTTGTCCTCGTACTGTCTTCAATCTGTCCTCAGTCTGTCCACATTCTGTCCTCTGTCTGTCACAGTCTCCTCTTGTGATCAGACTGACTCAGGATGTCTCCAGTGAATCTAAAGAAACTGATGATGAGACCTGCAGGATCTTTGATTTAAAGACACCGTGACATGGAGCTCATTCATTGGACAGTTATGATGACCTCATCCTGCATCATCCACGTTACATGGACACACAGAGACTGACAGCAGGTCAGGCATCACTCTACTGCACATGATGATTAGTATATCGTCTCTGGTGTCTCTGACGACATAGAGATATATCTGATTCTTCTTCCCGACTGCAGCTGGTCAGGGTGTCATCAATAATCACATCTTTTACTGGAATATTATAATAACTGTTTATTCAGTTTATATGACACTCACATTATTGAGGAGCTGCTACAATCATGGAGTAAAACCTGTCAACTGTCATCACTGATGTCAATCATCAACCATCAGTGATGTCATCAACCATCAGTGATGTCATCAACCATCAGTGATGTCATCATCCATCAGTGATGTCATCGTTGGTTTGTGAACGTTATGAATCCTCCAGTTCAGATTCTGTCCGTCATCATCTTTGCTAGTTCGGAGCGGTTTGGAGCAGGAAGTGACCATATTTGGACGAGCTGGGGGAGGAGCCAGAGGTGGATCTGACCGATCTGATCGGAAACCTGACGATACTACGTCCCGCCCACCGATAGCTGTAACCTGACTGCACCACAGGCCTGTCAATCAAACAGACACGCCCCCAAAAACAGGTCTTCTTGAATCTTCTTTTCTAATGAATGAGGGATTATTTTCAGATGGACCTCCAGAAAACTAATAAGAAGGAGTGACTTTAGCTAACAACACCGAGATAACTGATGGACACATTTTATTCACTTTGGATTTGATGAGAGAAGTTGAATGGGAGTCTATGGAGCCGGAGGCTTTTTGGAGCCGACCTCTAGTGGCACTCGCTGGTATTGCAGCTGAAGACACTTCTGGATCAGAACCATTTTACAGACCTGAAGCTACGACTTTTTTTATAGCCAGTCTGTGGGTGATGTGCATGGGTGTTACCACGGTTACCCAATCACCTTGTATAAATAATGTTTTTAACAGTTTAAGATTAACATGGATTCAAGAGATCTCAAAAACACAATTTTAGTCATCATCACTTTTCTTCTTTCACCTTCACTGTTTGACATTAAAAGATTGATTTGAAATGAAAATAGATTTTCTCTCAGCTGCAGTCTTAATACATTAAGGTTTCCTGCTTGTAAAGCTGGACGTGTTGTACGGAGCCTGCACATGAAATATAACTCTCCTGACCTGCTGTACACAAGAATGATTTGATACCGACTGGGTTTTCTCTGTAGAGACTGTCGCATATGGACCGAAACCCTGCTAGCCAATCAGAACACAGCTCGACACTGAGGACCGCCCCCTGGGATCTATCCATCACACTGAGGAGGGAAACCTGTGAGGAGCAAATCATCGGACCAGAACACATCACAACCACTCGGGTTTATGGAGGGTCACCCATTACACTGCAGTACATATATCAACTCCATTCACACACACACACACACACACACACACACACACACACACACACACACACACACACACACACACACACACACACACACACACACACACACACACACACACACACACTAACTTGTATTAAAGAGATATTTAGCAGCACAACAATAAACCTCCAACAGCGAAAAGTTCCTCGCGAGTCGCCATCTTTCCTGTAAAATCTGATGTTACTCGAGATACTTTTCTTCCTCCTCCTCAGTAATCCCTAATCTGAAAGTATAATTTCTCTTTACTGTCAACTCTCCCTTAAAAAGACCCAAACCAACCATGACTGCATCTCCAAACATGTCCTGTGTGTGTATCTTCCTCATCATTCAGACCTGGAGGCTATAAAGATTTTTAGAAACAGTCTGTGGTGAAAACGTTCACATCACACACTGCAAACTGACCCACTGTTACACTAAAAATATTTACAGCTTCAAACAATACTACATAATATGCAGATGTTTAACTTTCACATTTTAGAGGTTGATGGTAAATTTGATGAATTATATATATGAAACCACTGACTCCAGCTTATCATTTAAAAGAACTGTGTGAACACAACAGTATAAAGATGTAACACTGCATCAATCAGGACAATAAAACATCATTTTACCTTCATCAAACTAATTTTGTTGTTTCACTGTGATGTGTTTTCTTTGTTGTAATCAATATGTGGTAACTTCATATGTTTCAGTTTAGGATGAAGTTTTGGAGTTCTCCAGAACTAATGTGCTGTCAGAAAGATTTATTTTACTGCACGGAGCACAAATCAGTTTCCAGCATTCACTTTAAATTTCCCTGAGATGAATTCTGCGGTGCGGGATGTGGACAGGAAGAGGGATGGCGGCTGGGAGGGTGGACGGGGCGCACATACCGCCGCAACAGCTGACATATGATGCCCATAGGGTGCCGGTTGAAGACATACTGTCCTCTGTCTCATCGTTCACTCTCCGATCATCCATCCCATCTGGACGTACAGTCAGGTCCTCGTATGCCGGCCTCACGAAACAAGGTGCTGAGGACTCACAGATTGAAGTCTACACCCAGCAGGTGTGTATGTGCACAGATTTGTCCGGCACACATCATAAACCAGATAAACCAGAACGCTGTCTGAAGCCTAATTGTCACGTTGTCTGCGTGTAAAAACAGGCTGCAGGTTGCAATCATCTGAAATAACAGGTGGAGGAGACAGACACACACCAGCAGCTGATTGAAGAATTCAAACACAAGAGATGGTTTGGTGTCAAAACTCAGATCATGA
>NW_027211044.1:142500-147500 GCF_029030835.1 Brachyistius frenatus
TGCGACACAACCGATTAAAAAAGGAGAGACGGAAATGAATGAAAGTAGAAGAAGCTGGCTGAGTAGAAGATGAGCCCTAGTTGAAAGTTGGGATCTGATGGTCGTCCCGATGTACGACAGTCACTCAGTCTGCTAGGTCCACTCCTCCTGTCCTCCAGATCTGCAGTCACACTAACCGACCCGATGTTTATCGTTATGTTTCCCCTCAGATGGACTTCCTCCTCTGAGCCTCGTCTGATGGAGGTTTTTTCCTGTTAAAAGTTAAATATCATGACATCACAACATTTCAGGATCAGTTCACTCCTTATTCCAGACGTGTCTGCAGTGTGCATGTTGTCTCCGTCTCCCTCCGTCCGTTGGTTGTCTTTCTTCTGCAAGTGTGAATTATTGACTTGATTTTTTTTTTGCCTCTTTTCTGCTAGTTCTACTTTTCTGGAACTTTTTAAAAATAATTTTGTGCATTAATTCCACTCACATCGATTCACACAGATGGTTTTCAAAGCAAAGTTAAAAATGATTCAGTTATCAAATTAAAAGGCTATTCACAGTAGGTGTTAGTCAAAACCCAAATTCTAACTTTCAATCTGTGCACCTGGTGAATAAATGATACAGGAAACCATTTCTACGTTAGTTATTGATTGAAGAGCCAGCTGTCACTGCCGTGGGATTATTCACAGTTTCACAAACTCAACAGTGTTTGTCATGAAACTCTCTAAACTGACTGATTCAGAGCACAGCAGGCTGTAATTCCTGTTAAAGTGTACGTTCCTCCTCAGAGGGTTTCAGACTGGAGAGGTGGATTCATGCTGCAGCGTCACGTCAGGACGCAGCAGATCACAGAGAATAGACTGAACCTCTGAGGTACAAGTATTGAAAGCAGGTCACCTTGAGATGTCTGCAACAAGACGGGGAGCAAAATCTGGAAATAATCTCTTCTGGGATGTTCAAACTGCAGTCTCTCTCTCTTTGAAAATTAATGACACACACACACACACACACACACACACACACACACACACACACACACACACACACACACACACACACACACACACACACACACCATAAAGCACTACAGAGGAAGATCTGAGCATCTTATTAATACAACTACAGTTAGCGTCTTCATTTAAACGCCTGCCGACCAGAAGCCTCCGCCCAGAGCAGCAATGCTAACGCACTGTAGTCCAGAAAGAGCACACACATGGAGGAGGTGCATGTTTATTTTTGATTTAATCTGCATAATGCTGCTTTGCTCCGTTTGTGGGCAAATTTTATCCACAAAAATGTCATCAAAATGTAAAAAGATGAATTTCTCTTTGCAGAGATTCAGAAATCAGCAGACAGAAAGATGAGCGGAGTCAGTACCGGTATAAAGGACCTGAAACAATTTAGAAAATATATTAAAAGTACAACTATCAACAGAGTGTCATCAGAGGAACAAACATAAGAAGGGAATAGTTTAACATGAAGTTAGACACTCCATAAATGTGTAATATAAAAGTAAAGCTGTTGATGACTAATATCTGGAGAAGTCAAGGGGACATTAAGAGAATATCAGACGGTCAGTGTGACGGAGGATGATAGACAGCTGTCAGAAAATGTTGTAAACTGACTGATCTGCAAGAACAGAACAAAATATATGACAATACAAATGATTTAAACAGGAAACTGTCAGGATGATATTCTGGTGGACAGAATATCAATTCAGCATTTTGGGTTTGTTTTAGCTACAGATTTGTTTCAGTCACATTAAGAGGGTGTGATTTATCCTGGTGGGGACGGACAGACTGTCTCTGCATCATCCTGCTTCAGGTCTGAACCGTGGAGGAAATTATGAATGTTTGTCAAAGTGCGACTCCTGAAAACTTTTTTTTTTCTAATAAATGTTTTTTTTTTGTGGATATGTTTTGAAGGAAATGCAGTTGCTACCTTGCAGGGTGATATTCCTCCTCCTGTCTTATGGTTGTGTCGAGCTGCAGCTTTGGCTCAACTTGTTGTGATGTCTGCGTCGTCCCTGGAGTCAGCTAACACACTGGAAATACAAGAAAGAGGGCTCGTTGCCACATTAAAGACAATATTGCCTCGCTTGACTTTTTCAAGATGGAAATCAGAGAGATGTAGATTACTGTTGGACATCAACCCGATTTAAATCAGCAGTCATGACAATTCACGGCACCAACAGATGAACTGTGTGTGCAGTAGGTGTTTCTATGTTCACTGGTCTGACACCTTCCTCCCACTGTTCTCTTTATAAAGGCCAGATAATCATCAGGAACCAGGAGGAATATCTCACTCTTTTATTGTACGTCTGTTTTTAAAAGTGCTGCATACATAAAATGTATAAAACAACCAGTAGCTCCGCCCCCAGAGATCTGATTGGTCAACTGAACATCTGGAACAAATCATCATGACATCACACCGTGCTCATCACTAGAAATATCACTCCACCTCCTCAGTGGGAAAATAACATTAGAACTGAATTTCATATACTATGTAATATAATGTAGTTTCTACTTGTTATAGTTCTATTAAATGACCCATTTGGTGAAGTCGGGTCTCTTTTGGTCCTTTTTGGTCGCTCCGAGCACCCGTACCGTAACACCACGGATAGTCACGCACTTACAGTCCTAGCGGAGGCTAGCTGGACCGGTTTGGTTTGAACACATGACACGGAGCTAAAATGTTTAAAACACATGAGTTCATGGATATCTTTGTTCATCAGATATCTTTGTTCATCAGATATCTTTGTTCATCAGATATCTTTGTTCATCAGATATCTTTGTTCATCAGGTATATTTGTTCATCAGATATCTTTGTTCACCAGATATCTTTGTTCATCAGATATCTTTGTTCACCAGATATATTTGTTCATCAGATATCTTTGTTCATCAGATATCTTTGTTCATCAGATATCTTTGTTCATCAGATATCTTTGTTCCAACCAGACTGAACTAGCTGATCAGTTTAGTGTTTCTATGTTCTGTATTTATTCAGTTGGAGACTAGAAGTCATCTCTGTTGCTAGGTGGTTGCTAAGGGCCCGACTACTTCCTGGAGTAGGAAACATTACATACGTTACATAAGAGTCTACTGATTGTTTTCCAGTTGTTAATCATACCCCATGTGTTGCCATGGAAACAGCGATCTCACAAACAGAAAGTTTTATATTCTGAGAGTGAACTGCTCCACAACATGAACACGTCTTCACGTTGACTGATCCTGTGTTCTTTCTTGTGCAGCACGAGGTCCTGACAGGATGTCTGTAGCGACACCGTAGAGGAAAAGCCCAAGTAGTTAGTGACACGTTTTCCATTAGAGGTGGAAGACAGAGCGAACACAACAGCAGCTCATCAGACTGATGTCACACCAGCGACACGGTTTGGATCTCAGACGAATAAAAGTCCAGAAGCTGCTGTGACCACAGCTGCAATCATCTCTTATCACCACAGCTGCTGCCAACAAGAAGGAAACAGATCTTTGAGGTTGTCACTTCGAGACTCAGAGGCTGACAGAGAGGAGAGATTTCTCATAAAAACTCATTGTTTTTTATTGGTCCAACCTACTTCAAAGGAATTCAACCTTCTATGCTGGAGAGTAGATAATGACTGCATTTTCATTTTGAGGAGTCCTGTTCTTTTAAAGTGGGCAGATTTTGCAGTGTGTGCAGCAGTGGCTGATAAAAGAGTGAAGCTTTACAGACGTCGTTCTGCCCCTGAAACAGCAGGAGCAGAAAACTGATTCAGCATCTTCTAATCCTCCCATTTCTCTCTCCAAGACACAAACAGGTGCTTTTTTATACAAATGATACCTTGAAATGGGATAAAACTAAAATAGAATCACTGACGAATGCACTAAACAGACAAAATCTTTTTGACAACAATTCAGATCTGAGATTAAATCAGGTGAACTCATCAGTCACCAACCTCAGACTGGATATAAAAGTGGACGTAACTTCAGGTCTGTAAAATGGTTCTGATCCAGAAGTGTCTTCAGCTGCAATACCAGCGAGTGCCACTAGAGGTCGGCTCCAAAAAGCCTCCGGCTCCATAGACTCCCATTCAACTTCTCTCATCAAATCCAAAGTGAATAAAATGTGTCCATCAGTTATCTCGGTGTTGTTAGCTAAAGTCACTCCTTCTTATTAGTTTTCTGGAGGTCCATCTGAAAATAATCCCTCATTCATTAGAAAAGAAGATTCAAGAAGACCTGTTTTTGGGGGCGTGTCTGTTTGATTGACAGGCCTGGGGTGTAGTCAATTCAATTCAATTTTATTTTATTTAGATGCCGCCAAATCATAACACAGGTTCAGAGGTGGGTGGAGCATCTGTTAACAGAACCAGGATCAGAGGTGGGCTCCAGATGCTCCATCTGCCTCGAACCGGTTGGGGTGAGAGGAGAGCAGAGAGAGAAAAGTACAGCATAGAGATAGAAGAGAAGAACTGTTGGTGGGCTATCAGTGGGCGGGACGTAGTATTGACAGCTTTCCAATCAGATCAGTCAGATCCACCGCTGGCTCCTCCCCCAGCTCGTGACGTCCATGCAGGACAATAGAAACGAGTAGGCTAAGTAAAATGTAAACATCACGCAATTGGCGAGCTTTTATTGTTAAAATATTTTTTCATTTCACATTAAATATTGCACTGTGTTGTGACTGGGTTGTGTCTACAGCTGTCCTGGAGCCCACTGACATGAAATAGATTATTTTACTCTGTTATCATTTAACTTTTTTAAATGCATTTGTCTTAAAATGTTGAACTTTTCCTTTAAAATTCGTACCGACTGACAAGAGATGACTTCACTCCTCATCCATTCAACACATCATTCTCAGTGCTTCCTCTTCAAGTTGGCATCAGGACTAAATCAAGTTTTTATTAGAGGCTGAAATACATTTAGTTTGGTCATTTATTTCTCTGAGATCATTCACACATGTGAACTCATATAACATCTGAACAAAGCCAATATAAATACAGTTGTGTGTTGTTTCTCTTTATCTCCCTTCAA
>NW_027211044.1:155000-157080 GCF_029030835.1 Brachyistius frenatus
TTCAGTTAGCATCGCTCCCAAATAAACAGCCCAACTTCTCTCAACACAGCTTTGTTTAACCTCATCTGCACTTTGTTCCTCTCCTGTGAAAACACTGGGCGGGCCACCGCTGGAGGAACTCCATCTTATTCTAAGGTCCTGGTTTTAGTTTTAGTTTTATTTACTGAACACAGACTGAGTATTTTTAACTGTCATGAACTTTGGTCATCTGCATTTGAAGTTGTTCATTCAGTGACTATCAGGATGCTTTTAAATGTGGATTAATGTTGGAAGTATATGACGTGAGTTTCATCTTTTTTATTAAACACACACACACACACACACACACACACACCTATTGTAACTGCCTGCAGAAGGTTAGTTTCAGGTGACCGACACGTTTCAGTATGACTTCGATCTAAAATCCTTGGTGTTAGCGAAGAACACATTCAGACCGTTAAGAGTGTTCATCGGTAACGTGCGGAAGAGGTGAGGATTTTTTTTTAACCTAATCAAATGTTATTGTATCTTTAAGTTGTGTTGTTCTCCCTTGTGTGTACATGTGTATTCACTTAATTGAGTTTTCCTGTTCTCTGCTGGTGACTCGTCTCCATTGAAGAGATAAACAGTGAAACTGGAGTGCAGCATTACTAGTGAGAGTAGCTACGATGTACAGCGGTGTCGTATCACTTCCCTCAGGAACACATGAACATTTCTACTTTAATTACTGGGACATCATTACGACCAAAAATCTAAAATGTGCTTTTTGGTTTTATTTGTGGTTTTCAAAGACAAATATTTATTTTCCTCATGTGGAGCTGCGTCGATGACAAATGGCAGAAATTATTTTCAGGATGCTTGAAGTTTCCCCAAATGCATGTTCTCAAAAACAAATGCATTTTCTTACTATCACTGCGGAAAAAAACCTGAACAGAGGAAAAAGATTAACTGGAAAACAAAGCTGGTGACTATTGTAACTAGTGACGATTGTAACTGGTGACGATTGTAACTGGTGACGATTATAACTAGTGACGATTGTAACTGGTGACTGTTGTAACTGGTGACGATTGTAACTAGTGACGGTTGTAACTGGTGACTGTTGTAACTGGTGACGATTGTAACTAGTGACTATTGTAAATGGTGACTGTTGTAACTAGTGACTATTGAAATGAAACTGGTGACTGTTGTAACTGGTGACGATTGTAACTAGTGACTATTGTAAATGGTGACTGTTGTAACTAGTGACTATTGAAATGAAACTGGTGACGTTGTAACTGGTATTGTAACTGGTGACTGTTGTAACTGATGATTGACGATTGTAACTGGTGACTATTGTAACTGGACTGTTGTAACTGGTGACGATTGTAACTAGTGACTATTGGAACTAGTGACTATTGTAACTGGTGACTGTTGTAACTGGTGACGATTGTAACTGGTGACGATTGTAACTAGTGACGGTTGTAACTGGTGACTGTTGTAACTTGTGACGATTTTAACTAGTGACTATTGTAAATGGTGACTGTTGTAACTAGTGACTATTGAAACTGGTGACTGTTGTAACTGGTGACTGTTGTAACTGGTGACGATTGTAACTGGTGACTATTGTAACTGGTGACGATTGTAACTAGTGACTATTGGAACTAGTGACTATTGGAACTGGTGACTATTGTAACTGGTGACAATTGTAACTAGTGACTATTGTAACTGGTGACTATTATAACTGGAGGTCTGTTGTAACTGATGAGTATTGTAACTGGTGAATATTGTAACTGGTGACTATTGTAACTGGTGACGATTGTAACTAGTGACTATTGGAACTAGTGACTATTGTAACTGGTGACTGTTGTAACTGGTGACGATTGTAACTGGTGACGATTGTAACTAGTGACGGTTGTAACTGGTGACTGTTGTAACTTGTGACGATTTTAACTAGTGACTATTGTAAATGGTGACTATTGTAACTAGTGACTATTGAAACTGGAGGTCTGTTATAACTGGTGACGGTTGTAACGTGACGATTGTAACAGGTGACTATTGTAACTGGTGACTATTGTAACTGGTGACGATTGAAACTAGTGACTATTGTAACTAGTGACTATTG
>NW_027211045.1:0-55000 GCF_029030835.1 Brachyistius frenatus
CTCCTCTTGTTTCCTCCCGTCTCCTCCTGACTCCTTTTGTTTCTTCCTGACTCCTCCTGTCTCCTCCTGACTCGTCCTGTCTCCTGACTCCTCCTGCCTCGTGACTCCTGCTGACTCCTCTTGTTTCCTCCTGTCTCCTCCTGACTCCTCTTGTTTCCTCCTGTCTCCTCTTGTTTCCTCGTGACCCCTCCTGTGTCCTCCTGACTCCTCTTGTTTCCTCCTGACTCCTCCTGAACCCTCTTGTTTCCTCCTGACTCCTCCTGTCTCATCCTGTCTCCTGACTCCTACTGTCTCCTCTTGTCTCCTGTCTCCTCCTGACTCCTTTGTTTCCTCCTGTCTCCTCCTGACTCTTGTCTCCTCCTGACTTCTCCTGACTCCTCCTGCCTCGTGACTCCTCCTGACTCCACTTGTCTCCTTCTGTGTCCTCCTGACTCCTCTTGTCTCCTCCTGACTCCTCTTGTTTCCTCCTGACTCCTCTTGTTTCCTCCTGTCTCCTCCTGACTCCTCCTGTCTCCTCTTGTTTCCTCCTGACTCCTCCTGTCTCCTCCTGACTCCTCTTGTTTCCTCCTGTCTCCTCTTGTTTCCTCATGACTCCTCCTGTCTCCTCCTGACTCCTCTTGTTTCCTCCTGACTCCTCTTGTTTCCTCCTGTCTCCTCCGGACTCCTTTTGTTTCTTCCTGACTCCTCCTGTCTCCTCCTGACTCCTCCTGTCTCGTCCTGTCTCCTGACTCCTCCTGCCTCGTGACTCCTCCTGACTCTTCTTGTTTCCGTCTGACTCCTCCTGTCTCCTCCTGTCTCCTGTCTCCTCCTGACTCCTCCTGTCTCCTCCTGACCCCTCTTGTTTCCTCCTGACTCCTCCTGTCTCCTCTTGTTTCCTCCTGACTCCTCCTGACTCCTCTTGTCTCCTCCTGACCCCTCTTGTTTCCTCCTGACTCCTCCTGTCTCCTCCTCACTCCTCCTGTCTCATCCTGTCTCCTGTCTCCTGACTCCTCCTGACTCCTCCTGACTCCTCCTGACTCCTCTTGTTTCCTCCTGACTCCTCCTGTCTCCTCAGGCGTCCCATAACATCGGCGTGGCGATGGACACCCTTCAGGGTCTCCTGGTTCCCAGCGTGAAGAACGTCCAGCTGCTCAGCGTCTTCCAGATCGCTGAAGAGTTGAACCGCCTGCAGACGCTAGGAGCCGCCGGACAGCTGGGGACCAACCAGCTGACCGGGGGGACATTCACCCTGTCCAACATCGGATCAGTGAGTCCTCAGACACACAACAACAACAACGCAACAACACAACAACAACCTAACATGACTGTGTGGTTTGAACCAGATCGGAGGGACGTACGCCAAACCAGTGATTCTTCCTCCAGAGGTCGCCATCGGAGCTTTGGGGAAAATCCAGGTGAGCTTCAATCTATGTAGTATAAATACACGGTTACATCCACCTGTAGTATAAATACACGGTTACATCCACCTGTAGTACAAATACACGGTTACATCCACCTGTAGTATAAATACACGGTTACATCCACCTGTAGTATAAATACACGGTTACATCCACCTGTAGTACAAATACACGGTTACATCCACCTGTAGTATAAATACAAGGTTACATCCACCTGTAGTATAAATACAAGGTTATATCCACCTGTAGTATAAATACACGGTTACATCCACCTGTAGTACAAATACACGGTTACATCCACCTGTAGTATAAATACACGGTTACATCCACCTGTAGTATAAATACACGGTTACATCCACCTGTAGTATAAATACACGGTTACATCCACCTGTAGTACAAATACACGGTTACATCCACCTGTAGTATAAATACAAGGTTATATCCACCTGTAGTATAAATACACGGTTACATCCACCTGTAGTACAAATACACGGTTACATCCACCTGTAGTACAAATACAAGGTTACATCCACCTGTAGTATAAATACACGGTTACATCCACCTGTAGTACAAATACGAGGTTACATCCACCTGTAGTACAAATACGAGGTTACATCCACCTGTAGTACAAATACAGGGTTACATCCACCTGTAGTACAAATACAGGGTTACATCCACCTGTAGTACAAATACACGGTTACATCCACCTGTAGTACAAATACACGGTTGCATCCACCTGTAGTACAAATACACGGTTGCATCCACCTGTAGTACAAATACACGGTTACATCCACCTGTAGTACAAATACAGGGTTACATCCACCTGTAGTACAAATACAGGGTTACATCCACCTGTAGTACAAATACACGGTTACATCCACCTGTAGTACAAATACACGGTTGCATCCACCTGTAGTACAAATACACGGTTACATCCACCTGTAGTACAAATACACGGTTACATCCACCTGTAGTACAAATACACGGTTACATCCACCTGTAGTACAAATACACGGTTACATCCACCTGTAGTACAAATACACGGTTACATCCACCTGTAGTACAAATACACGGTTACATCCACCTGTAGTACAAATACACGGTTGCGTCCACCTGTAGTACAAATACACGGTTGCGTCCACCTGTAGTACAAATACACGGTTGCGTCCACCTGTAGTACAAATACACGGTTGCGTCCACCTGTAGTACAAATACACGGTTGCGTCCACCTGTAGTACAAATACACGGTTGCGTCCACCTGTAGTACAAATACACGGTTGCGTCCACCTGTAGTACAAATACACGGCTGCGTCCACCTGTAGTACAAATACACGGCTACGTCCACCTGTAGTACAAATACACGGCTACGTCCACCTGTAGTACAAATACACGGCTACGTCCACCTGTAGTATAAATACACGGCTACGTCCACCTGTAGTACAAATACACGGCTACGTCCACCTGTAGTACAAATACACGGTTACATCCACCTGTAGTTAAACAACAGATTCATCTGATACAGGTCAGGTTTAAAGGGTCGGAGGTCAGAGGTCGGAGGTCGGAGGCCGTGACCTGGAGCCCCGTCTGTAAATACATTAAAGATCCAGTAGAACATGTGGAGGTTCCATCTTTTAGCTCCAACCATGTTCTCAGGTGTTTTTTAAGCTCCGCCCACCCTGACTTCTCTCCATCTGTCCTCCAGGTTCTGCCGCGGTTCGACTCCGGCGGTCAGGTGGTCCGAGCTCACATCATGAACGTCAGCTGGTCGGCGGATCACCGCATCATCGACGGTGCCACCATGTGCCGCTTCTCCAACCTGTGGAAGGAGTACCTGGAGAACCCGGCCAGCATGGTGCTGGACCTCAAGTAGACAGAGACGGTTTCCCATCAGCCCCGGGGAGGAGCATCCAGACTCCTACTCCTCCTCCTCCCGCCGCCTTCTCCTCATCTCTCTGTCTGAGGCCTTCATTCATCACTGCTGTTTCCTTGTTGCCTTTGAGCAAGGTGCCGGAGGGAGGGGCCGCCTGTCAATCGTGACGTTACCATGACAACTGAACACTCACAGTGGAAGTAGAGTAGGTAGTTTGATGTGAACCAGGGTTCAACACTCAGATGAACTCGGTTTGGTTTTTAAACTGCAGTTCAAAGGTCAAACTGACGTTTCTGATGCTTCAGTTCATCGACTACAGGTGTACTGTCCTTCAGAGGGGCGGGGTCTGTCAGAGGGGCGGGGTCTGTGTAGACAGGACAGTACACAGTGGTCTGTAGTGGACCTGGACCTCTGAGGGACCAGCTGCTGTTCACCTGTGTGTCATGTGACCAGAGAGTCTCATCCAATCAGATTGAACCGGTCTTCATCACCTCAGTGTTCTGATCCAGAGGAGAACGGGACAGAACCATGACGACACAGAACTTCCTCTGAGCAGCTGCAGGAGTGGAGCCGGTTCTGATCCGAGACTTCCACAGGAGTTCTGGTTCTGTGATGATCTGAGGCAGAAACATCCTGCTGATTGATCGACTGAATGGATCCAGTCTGTGAGGATCAGAACCGAGTCGTCTCTCCCGGACACGTTTGCTCGTCGTGTCCTCTCTTTGGATCAGAACCGGTCCTCACATTTACTGGATCAGAACCAACTTCTCCCAATCTGAACCGTCAGATCTGCCTCATCTCTGCCAATCAGAACCGAGCTGTCAGTCTCCATCGGACCCGTTTCCTCTGGATCAGAACACATTTTTCTCTATCGGATCAGAACTTTCACTGCCGGATCAGAACCTTCTCCCTGTTCTGTCCTCAGATCTGGTCTGGTCCTTCAGTACTTAATCTATTGTGTTTACCCAGTCTAGTGGATCGGAACCGATCTGTCCCTCTCTAGACCAGAACCTCCTTATGTGTCCTCTGTTTGGTTCAGAACCGACCTTTCTTCACCGGGTCACACCTTCATTTTAACAGCTGTAAGATAAAACTGGAGCGGTTGGTTCTGAATCGGATCGGTTGTGAAGTCCAAGTTTGAAAAGGTCTTCGAGTGGACCTGAACCTCGTTATGGTCTGAGGTCCATCAGCCGGTCCAGAACCAGAAGCTGCTGTTTGACCCAGAACGACCTGCTTCATATTTATCACATCATGACCCGCAGAGGTCAGCTGACCTGGTCCGAACCTCATCGTCTCAGCATCTGGAGATGAACCAGACCCGGATCATTGATCATTTTCACTGACCTTTAAAACTTGAAGCCGTTTTGTTTCTGAAATAATGTGACTGACATTTTATAGACCGAACGATTGATCGAGATCACAATCGGATTTATTGATTGCCATTTTCTTTATAAAGTTAAAAACAGTTTAACGAACCAGATAAAACGGTCCCGGCCAAGAACCAGATAAAAGAACTAAGAACCAGATAAAAGAACTGAGAACCAGATAAAAGAACTAAGAACCAGATAAAAGAACTGAGAACCAGATAAAAGAACCGAGAACCAGATAAAAGAACTAAGATCCAGATAAAAGAACTAAGAACCAGATAAAAGAACTAAGATCCAGATAAAAGAACTAAGAACCAGATAAAACGGTCCCGATTGGAGCATCAGAGCTGCTAAAGGTTTCTGAATACACATCAGAATATTGACTGGAGCTCCGGGAATGATTTTCTGCCCCCTAGTGGACACGTATCGATTAATTTAATAATTTATAGACCGTGTAAATGATCTGTAAAAGAAGATATGTTAATCCACATGACCACCAGGGGGCAGAACAACACCAGAACATCCTCATGTCCCAGAACAAGCTGACAGACTTACAGCTCAGACATATTATTTCTGTTTGCTAATTTTTGAATCAGCCCAACTTTATTTAGACAAAAGTTTATATTTAAAACAGTTTAATATATTTTATTAAATTGAAAAAATAAGTTCAGAGCGTGTTCATGTCCCAAAATAATGAAATTATATCCTTAAATATAAATATGTTGATTCTGGACGTCAATATAAAATAAGATCTCAAGAAAACTACACGTGAGCCTCATTTTATCTCCAGATGTTGAGATGACTCGGTCCTGATGGTGATGATGAGGAGGGTGATGAGGATGATCTTCCTCCCTGAAGCATCCGGATCTTTCACCTCCTCCTGCTTGACTTCCTCCCCCGGTGGCTGCTGGGTAAAGAGCACATGGTGTCGGTTATATGTTACATGTTTTTGGTTTTAGATGAAATGTAAAATGGTTTTTATTTTTGGGAACACATTGATCAAATTTCAGAAATGATTCAACAGATGAATTTTGAACCCTGGAGACAAACTGAATAAAGTTGAAGTGCACAAACCTCAGTTACTCCTCACAGACTCCTCTTGTCTCCTCACATTTTACAGTGGCCTGTTTTTTAGCGTGTTAATTTTTTACAGTGCCGTTTATTTAGAGCGTGTATTTTTTAATTTATTTTTTACAGTGTGTAAGTCTTTTGCTGTTTGTCAAAGTTCCTGATGAGGTGATCTGATTTATTTCTGATGTTCTGACATCAGCTGATCTGACAGTGGGTCATGTGACTGTCGAGTCACCGAGGTCATGTGACCTGGAGGTTAAAAATATCCGGCAGGTCCGAGGTCAGATTTCAGCAGCATGGAGGACTGCAGCTGCACCGCTACAACAAGGTGACACACCGCAGTACTAATACTAGTAATACTACTACTATACTGCAGTACTAATACTACACCGCCACAACAAGGTGACCACAGACAGTACTAATGCTACACCACCACAAGGTGAAACCAGACACAGCGTACTGATACTACACCATAGTACTAGTACTACTACTACACCATAGTACTAGGTTAGGTTAGGTAGTTACTTTATTAATCCCTGAGGGGAGTTTTTTTCGCTACAGCAGCATACAGGAAGCAATAAGATAATAGAATAATAGAAAGCAATAAAATAGCAGTAAAAATATAAAATGCACAGTATATACAGTACAGTATATATCTATATATATTATATACAAACAACCAAGAACACAGACAACAGTGTTATTGTTGTGTGATGGATTTTGCCAGAGGTGATTTATTGTACAGTCTAATTGCGGTCGGCAGGAATGATCTCCTGTATCAGGAATGATCTCCTGTATCAGGAATGATCTCCTGTATCAGGAATGATCTCCTGTATCTGGAATGATCTCTTGTATCAGGAATGATCTCTTGTATCAGGAATGATCTCCTGTATCTGGAATGATCTCCTGTATCAGGAATGATCTCCTGTATCTGGAATGATCTCCTGTATCTGGAATGATCTCCTGTATCTGGAATGATCTCCTGTATCAGGAATGATCTCCTGTATCTGGAATGATCTCCTGTATCTGTCCTTGTGACAGCGGAGCTGGAGGAGTCTTTTAGAGAAAGTGCTCCTCTGTCCCTGCAGCAGGTGGTGGAGAGGGTGGTCAGGATTATCCAAGATGGATAATAGTTTGTTCAGCGTCCTCCTCTCCACCACCTTTTCCAGACTATCTAGTTTGTAGCCGATGATGGAGCCGGCCTTCTTAACCAGTTTGTTAAGTCTGTTGGTGTCACCGGCTCCAATGCTGCTAATACTAATACTACACCATAGTACTAATACTAATACTACACCATAGTACTGATACTAATAATACACTATAGTACTAATACTACACCATGGTACTGATACTAATACTACACTATAGTACTAATACTAATACTACACCATAGTACTGATACTAATAATACACTATAGTACTAATACTACACCATAATACTATTACTAATACAGTGTGCGAGTACTACTACACAGTTGCAGTAGTACTGACATTTAAAGTAAAACAGAAATTAAAGTTCAGAAACTTTAAACTGGTTTAATGAATTCTGATGATTTTAACTTTTATTTTTTTCCTCTAAAGTAAAAAAAAAAAAAAGTCCTGTTTGTGACGGAAACACGTCGTCTTAGTTTTTATAAACATTTAGGATTCATGAAGCGTGCAGATGATCGTCAGGATGTGAACGTCACTCACTGATTGATCATCAATAACGTGTCAGAATAATCAGACCAGGGCGACGCTAACTCAGAGGTCAGTGGTCGTCCTACCTGTCCACCTGACTGTGACATCACGTGGCTAACAGGAAGTGGTCGTCATGGTGGGCGTGGCAGGGTACGGCTCGGTGAGCTCCATCAAAGCTCTGTGGGAGACCCGGATCAGGAGGAACAAGGAGGAGCAGCAGGAGGAGCAGAAGAGGAGGACGGACAGAGGCGGGGCCACAGGCAGGTCAGACTCCACCCACTTACCTGACAGCTGTTCTCATTGGTTTTCTGCTTTGTCTGTAAGACAGGTACCTTCCAGGCAGATCAGGTGCTGGTACCTCAGATCCACTGAGTCCAGGTTGGTTTGTTCTGAAACCGTTCTTCCTGTCTGCGGTCCAGACTCGGCGTCGGGTTCTGGGAGGACCGGGCGGTTCTGGCCCAACTGAAGCAGAAGCTGCAGAATGAAGATGGACGACTGATCCTCCGAATCGAGCAGGAGGAGTGGAAGGTACCGCCAGTCTATCTGGTCCCGACCCGACCCGACCCCCTTACTGACATGTTTCTCCTCCCCAGTCCTTGCCGGGCTGTCTGGTCCAGCTCAGTCAGGTCCAGGAGTGGCGGATCCACCGCACCGGCCTGCATAACATCCCTCACTTCATTGGAACCTTCCAGAACCTGCTGGTCATCGATCTGTCCCGGAACGGAGTCGCTGAGATCCCCGAACAGATCGGTGAGCAAAACACTGTTTAATTCCCACTAGAACCAGACCGGGCTACGGGAGGCCCGGGTCCATCTGAACAGTGTCCTGGTTCTGGTTTCAGGGAAGCTGACCCGGCTCAGAGAGCTGCTGCTGAGCTACAACAGAATCCAGTCGGTTCCTGAAGAGCTGGCTGGCTGTGAGTGTCTGGAGAGACTGGAGTTGGCCATGAACCGGGACCTGAACCAGCTACCGGACCAGGTACCAACCCAAACCCACCTCCTGTTACTTGTTGCTTGTTACCAGAACCTGGGACAGCTTCTAGACCAGAGGTAGACCGGATGAGAACAGTCCAGATCCAAACTAGCTATGAACACAAACTAGATTCCTGGTACCGACCAGAACCGGATTGAATCAGAACTCAAACATGATAGAAACCCAAAGTCTGTTTCAAGTCTGTACTGAGGTTCTGCTGACGGTTCTGTTGGTTCTGAGTGTTCTGAGTGTTATGATGTTCTGAGTGTTCTAAGGTGGGTTCTGTTGGTTCAGAGTGTCCTGAGGTTCTGAGGTTGGTTCTGTTGGTTGGTTCCCAGTGTTCTGAGGTTCTGAGGTAGGCTCTGTTGGTTCTGAGTGTTCTGAGGTTCTGAGGTGGGTTCTGAGTGTTCTGAGGTTGGTTCTGTTAGTTCTGAGTGTTCTGAGGTTCTGAGGTGGGTTCTGAGTGTCTGAGGTAGGCTCCGTTGGTTCTGAGTGTTCTGAGGTTCTGAGGTGGGTTCTGAGTGTCTGAGGTTGGTTCTGAGGTTCTGAGTGTTCTGAGGTTCTCAGGTTCTGAGTGTTCTGAGGTGGGTTGTGTTGGTTCTGTTGGTTCCCAGTGTTCTGAGGTTCTGAGGTTGGCTCTGTTGGTTCTGAGTGTTCTGAGGTTCTGAGGTTGGCTCTGTTGGCTCTGAGTGTTCTGAGGTGGGTTCTGTTGGTTCTGTGTTGTCCAGCTCAGGAACCTGACCCGGCTGCAGCACCTCGATCTGTCCATGAACGACTTCAGCGAGGTGCCCGACTGCCTCGTCGCTCTGCCGGCGCTGCAGTGGCTCGACATGGGAGGAAACCACCTGGAGAAGTTACCTGAGGACATCCACAGGTAGGTCCAGCCTGAGCCCCGCCCCCTTTGGCCAACCGCCAATCAGCAGTGAGACCTGTTTGTCCTCAGGATGGAGAAGCTGCACACGTTGTGGCTGCAGAGGAACGAGCTGCAGGAACTCCCCCAGAACATCAGCAGGATGGACAGGCTGGACACGCTTGTTGTCAGCGGCAACCGGCTGAGGGACATCCCTCCTCTGATGGAGGACATGTCCAACCTCAGGTCTGTTTGTCTGTCTGCCTGCCTGCCCTCAGGTCTGTCCGTCCGTCCGTTTGCCCTCAGAGACGTGTTTGTCTCTGTCTTTCTGCTCTGGACAGATCAGATGTCTCTTTCTGGAGCAGGTTTGTGAACTTCCGGGACAACCCTCTGACGCTGGACGTGACGCTGACGTCCAGGAGAATGGAAGATGAGGACGAGGACGAAGACGAGAATGAAGACGACAGGGAGATGTTTGGACGGGAGTTCATGCTGACGTACATCCAGGAGGCCAGAAAGAGAGCGTACGCTGTCCTCAACATGCACCGTGTCCTCCGCTAACTCCGCCCACGAGGACAGTAACATCTAGCCCAGGTCATCTAACCCGGGTTCCCCCGTGTCTGTTTCCCCATGTCTCCCCGTGTCCCCATGTCCCTACGTGTCTCCATGTCCCCGTGTCTCCACATCCCCGTGTCTCTGTGTGTCCCCATGTGTCTGTGTCCCCGTGTCTCCGTCTCACCAGGAACATGAATATTAACGACTATTAACTGAATTCATTCATTACAGTAAACAAGTTGTTTTTTTCTGTTGAAACTAATTTTCTGATTTCTGTTCTGAATGTTTCAGAAACAACGATCCTTCAGAATAAAATAATCCGCCTCAAGACTCTACATCGGTGCTTTTATTTTGAAGGATTTGGTTGTTATAGGAGACGAGGGAGGACGGACGATCTGATTATCAATAAATGAAGACGAAGAACTGGAAATGATTTAATACATTTAAAACTTTATTCAAACAATAAAGATGTTTTAGAAACAAACACTGCTTTTATTTCTGGATCATCATCAAATCTGTCCAACCATCAGGAGGAGGAGGAGGAACGTCAGAAGGAGGTGCAGGAGGAGGGGACAGCGGTCAGTAGAACGTTCTCCAGAGTTTCCTTCATGTTCACGTATCGACTCAGTTTGCTGTTGAATCCTTTCGTCTTCAGGAAGTGACGTCGACCGGCGTCGATCAGAAGTTTACAGAGACGACCGACGTGCTGCCGCTCAGCTGGAGGCAGAAACCTGCAGAGACACGTTCCATCATCACGCGTTCCATCATCACGCGTTCCATCATCACGCGTTCCATCATCACGCGTTCCATCATCACGCGTTCCATCATCACGCGTTACATCATCACGCTGCAACGGTCGTCTGGATATTTTTAGTTTTTCAGATCAAAGGTCAAATATTTACCCGTTCACAGCGTCTGTCTCGTCTGCTGGTACGTGCTCCTCATCGTCTCCTCTCTGATTGGTCAGATCCGGCGGTGGCCAGTCCTGATTGGTCGGCCTGAGTCCACATGTGGCCCAGCTGGACATCCGGCAGAAAGCGGAGAACTCTGCAGCTCCAAGTCCTCGCTGCAGGAAGAACTGTTGCCCGACGTAGTGACGCCACTCACAGCGGTGGTGACAGCATAGCGCCACCGCCAGGCCCAGCACCGGACCAGAACCGGGACCGGGACCAGAATCTGGTGCTGCCGTTTCCAGACTGTCTCCTGGTCTCGGCCCAGATGGTTCTGGTTTGAGGCGTTTCTGGGGCGGCTCGGTCTCCTCTCCGGGTCCTGGTGTTCCCAGCAAACAGCGCAGAGCCAGATCTGAGGACAGAACCAGAACAGAACCACCAAAACCTGCTGCACTCAAGCATGACTGACGCTGCTGACAGCCAATCAGAGCGGAGAGCTCATGGCCCTTCCTCACCTGTCGCTGCTCCACACAGGTGTTTCCCGACTCCAACGATTGGGAGTCTCTTCTGTCGGACCATCAGAACTTTACCTGAAAAGATCAGAAGATTCAATCCTCCAGCAGACGGACCCACCAGAACCTCCTCCTCTCCATCAGAACCTCCTCCTCCTCACTAGAACCTCCTCCTCCTCACCAGAACCTCCTCCTCACCAGAAACTCCTCCTCCCCACCAGAACCTCCTCCTCTCCATCTGAACCTCCTCCTCCCCACCAGAACCTCCTCCTCCCCATCAGAACCACCTCCTCCCCATCAAAAACTCCTCTTCCCCATCAGAACCTGCTCCTTCTCACCAGAACCTTCTCATCCTCACCAGAACCTCCTCCTCCCCACCAGAACCTCCTCCTCTCCATCTGAACCTCCTCCTCCCCACCAGAACCTCCTCCTCCCCATCTGAAACTCCTCTTCCCCACCAGAACCTCCTCCTCCTCCTCCTCACCAGAACCTCCTCCCCACCAGAACCTCCTCCTCTCCATCTGAACCTCCTCTTCCCCACCAGAACCTCCTCCTCCCCATCAGAACCACCTCCTCCTCACCAGAAACTCCTCCTCCTCACCAGAAACTCTTCCTCCTCCTCACCAGAACCTCCTCCTCCCCATCTGAACCTTCTCCTCCTCACCAGAAACTCCTCCTCCCCACGAGAACCTCCTCACCAGAAACTCCTCCTCCCCCCCACCAGAACCTCCTCCTCCTCCTCACCAGAACCTCCTCCTCCCCACCAGAACCTCCTCATGTTTGTCTCTTACTGAGATCCAGATGTTGGATGTCCAGCTGCAGCCGCTCAAACTGAACTCCTTCCTCCTGATGTTTCCCGTCCACCTGGAACAAAACACAACAGAACTTTAATCAATCAACCTGATCAGCTGCTCACGTTGTGATTGGACGCTTCTTCCTGCCTTGAAGCGGGTGCTGCAGCGCTCCACCAGTAGCAGCTGCAGGTCCTGGTGGGCCTTCAGGGCCTCGTGGATCCAGTGAGACAGTTTCCCCCGACCGGCTCCGAACTCCACGAAGCACCGCCCACCTCCCAGCAGCCCCAGCTCCTCCAGGTGACCTAAGATGGAGGACTGAGAACACCTGACAGGTCAGACAGGAAGTCTGTCTGGTTCCATTTTAACTGTTGGTTTACACGTTTGTTTCCTCCAACGGTTCTGGGATCTATTAGAAAGGTCCTTCACCAGGACCGCGATGAAGACGAGTGTCAGAATGACACATCTGAAGGTTTCTGAGCTCACCTGCTGCTTCAGGTGTTTGTGGGCGGAGTCTCCGTTCTTAGGGTTGTTGAGTTCATCCTGGAGGGCAGGATGAGACAGAACTCTGTCGTCCACGTCACACTGCAGTCCTACGACGACATCATCATCATCACCATCATCATCAATGACATCATCATCTTCACCATCTTTTTCTCTCCCATAGTTTCTTCTTATTATCTGTTGTCTCCATTCAGTTCCTTCACTCGTGTAGTTTCTGTTCTTTCTTTTCCAGATGTCCCGTCATGGAGCTGCATGTCTCTGCTCTGTGATTGTCGTCTCCACCAACAGTTCTTCTCTTCTATCTCTATGCTGTCCTTTTCTCTCTCTGCTCTCCTCTCACCCCAACCGGTCGAGGCAGATGGCCGCCCACCTCTGATCCTGGTTCTGTTAACAGATGTTCTCCACCTCTGATCCTGGTTCTGTTAACAGATGGAGTTTTTCTTCCCTCTGTTGGAGGTTTTTTTTCCTTCTAGCTTATGTGGGAATTGTTGAATTGTTGAATTGTTGAATTGTTGAATTGTTGAATTGTTGAATTGTTGAATTGTTGGTTTCTCTGTATAATGTTGTAAAGTTCTGCTGTAAAGACTTTAATGTGTTAAGTGCCATGAAATAATCTGTGTTGTTATTTGGCGCTATATAAATAAAGTTGAACTGAATTGAATCATCATCATCATCAATGACATCATCACCATCTTTATAGATCATCTGTTTCATCATTTATCTCTTTAATTACAAGTGTCTGTCTGTTGTTCTGGTTTTGAACCCTCATGGTTGAATTGAACTTATTGTAAGTAGCTTTGGATAAAAGAGTCAGCTAAATGAAATGTAATGTAATGCCTGTGTGTGTGTGTGTGTGTGTGTGTGTGTGTGTGTGTGTGTGTGTGTGTGTGTGTGTGTTGCTCACCTTTGACTGCAGTCCTCAATTTGTCCACTAGAGACTGCAGCTCTGAGCTACTGCGCTCCGACAGACTCACCTGACACAGTGACATCATCATCGTTATTATTCCATCATAACTATTTATATTGTTTTCATTGTGTCAACAGGTCAGAGGTCGGCTGCAGCAGGTCAGAGGTCGGCTGCAGACTTTACCTGAGGCCTGTCGTCCTGATCAGCTGATCCAGCATTGATGTTTTCCACATAATAAACCTGCAGAGAATCAGAGGCTGATGAACTGATCAGTAATCAATAACCTGATGGAGGGAGGGGGGAGGAGCTGTTGGGACTTACTGGGCGGGGCTTCTCTCTGGAGTTGCACTTCTTCAGGTGTTTCCTCAGCTGGTCTTCGCTCACGGTGCTGAAACACAAGAAGGTTGTGATCAGGATCAATAAATCCCTGATCAGGTTCCACATCCACCTGTTTGAGACTCACTGTTTGGGGTCCAGAGGACAGACGAGCCTCCTGCTGGCTCCGCCCCCTTCCTGCAAACAGGAAACACTTCACAGCTTCATGATGTCACTGATCGACTCTATTGATCCTCTTCACTTTAATGAGACACTTGCCCCCCCCCCCCCTCCGGCCCGCAGGTTCAGACCTCAATCAGCTGTTTACTCTCCACCTGAATTCGGTGTCCATGAACTCAGCACGTGTCCGTGAACTCACCATGGTTGCGTGTTCTCCGCAGAAAAGTTTCCCTTTTCCGACGATCATTTTACAGAAACGCTTCTTTTTCTCCACGAAGAAGCCACACCGGCCCGGTAACGGGGCCGCCATGTTGGACGACACGGAGGCAGCCGGGCCACCGCGTTGCATTCAGGTGATGATAGAAAGGTAGGAAATACTGAAAAAACACGAGCGAAAGATCAGATAGAACTGAAAGTGATCACTTTAACTGACTTTAAACATCTCTGGCAAAAATATTTGATGTTTTTAAACATAATGTTCCTTTAACAGCAGAATAAATGTGGTTAATAAAAGATTTATTTCAAATGATTTTTCCTCATTGATTTATTGAGACGCAACAGAAGATCGGTACTGATTTCTCCTGTTTGCCACTAAACAGCTCCCTGTCTTCTGATTGGCCCGCTACTCTGTTCTCCTCTCTGATTGGCTGCCTGGTGTAGCATTTAAAACGTCTTCCCGCCTCTGGTAGAAGCGGGGCGGAGCTTTGCGGGGCAGTCCAGGTGACGTCACCACCGGTTAGTCCATGCCATGATGGCGGCGGAGCGGGGCGGCGGTCCCGGGTCCTCCGGGTCTGCGGCGGCAGATTACTCGGTTCTGGTGGTGGTGGGAGAGCTGCGGCCCGCCGGCCTGCTGGAGCGGCTGCTGCGGCAGGTAGACGCAGGTGAGTTCACCGGTAGACGCAGGTGAGTTCACCGGTAACGGAGACGCAGAACCGAGCTCAGGGCGGGAAGTGCGCAGGCCCTTCACAATAAAACCCGAGCTGCCGTCCGGTGTTGTCTTAATCGTTTTCCCGGTAAACTCCTTGTTCTCACCCTACTGTGAAGAAGCACAGCGTCCATTAAACTCCGACGGAGACTTTTATTCCCGTTAAACGGTAACGAAACACTTTAAAACGTTTACCGGGATCTAACAACACTCACGATTAACATGCTAGGCTACATCCTCTTTCCTCTGCTCATTGGTTGGAAACGTTTCTGTCGGTGACACGAGGACACACCGGGACCGTTAACGTGAGGCGACCGGTGCCCTTCGCCCTCCGGAGCAGCTGGTTCTGGAGTTAAATTTAGACACAAAGGACTTCCGGTCCGGATTTTCTTCGCAGGCGTTAACTGCCACGAGAAGTTCCGTAAACTAGTCTGAGGTGCGTTCACGGCCGCAGGTCGGTGTGGGACGTTCGGATGAATCCGGTCTGAACTTGTGTTCGCAAGTTGTTTCAACGTTTATCTGCAATAACTGCAGCTTTTTATCCAAAACTCACCACCGGCTGTTATTATCACCTCTAACACCAGAGGCGTTTATTTTGAAACTCCGTCCCACAGGATGTTGAATATTGACTTTGGCTTCACCGGTTTTAATAGCGTTCCTGTAACAGTCAGTTAACAGTCAGAAAACAGCGCAAAGTCTGAAAGTTTGATTTATTTATTAGTAAATAACCATCAATAAGTGATCATTTCAGTGATGTCATCAACTGTTTTCTCTGATCAATAGTTTCTGGGGAGGATCAATAAGTTTGTTGGAACATCCACCACAGTGATAGAAGTACCAGGGTGTGCTGCAGCATCGGGTCGCATTGTGCAGCATGCAGATCCGGTTTGATCCGGTTCGGACAGCTTGTGTTCCGGTGTCACATGTTGCAGCTTCGAACTGCACGTCTGTAGTTCAGCTGGTTTTATTACAGGAGTCACGATCCATGATGGTGTGTTGTTGTGTTGTGTGTGTAACTTGTGTCTGGCCGCTGACACACACACAGGAAGTGGTGTTGCTGAATATCTTGGACTTCCTGTTCTCTGTGGAGGAAGTGGTTGATGTGAGAGATGGAAACATGGAGGGAGGTGTCACTGAAAAGAGTTTGATGTCAGAGGGAGAAAGTTGGAGACCCTGTGTGTGTGTGTGTGTGTGTGTGTGTTGTTGTTTACCACGGTGTGTGTTCCAGTTGTGGTGTTGTTGTTGTTTACCACGGTGTGTGTTCCAGGTGTGTTGTTGTTGTTGTTTACCACGGTGTGTTCCAGGTGTGTTGTTGTTGTTGTTTACCACGGTGTGTGTTCCAGGTGTGTTGTTGTTGTTTACCATGGTGTGTTCCAGGTGTGTTGTTGTTGTTTACCACGGTGTGTGTTCCAGGTGTGTTGTTGTTGTTTACCACGGTGTGTGTTCCAGTTGTGTTGTTGTTGTTTACCACGGTGTGTGTTCCAGTTGTGTTGTTGTTGTTTACCACGGTGTGTGTTCCAGTTGTGTTGTTGTTGTTGTTTACCATGGTGTGTGTTCCAGGTGTGTTGTTGTTTACCACAGTGTGTGTTCCAGGTGTGTTGTTGTTGTTTACCACGGTGTGTGTTCCAGTTGTGTTGTTGTTGTTTACCACGGTGTGTGTTCCAGTTGTGTTGTTGTTGTTGTTGTCTACCACGTCGTGTGTTCCAGTTGTGGTGTTGTTGTTTACCACGGTGTGTGTTCCAGTTGTGGTGTTGTTGTTTACCATGGTGTGTGTTCCAGGTGTGTTGTTGTTTACCACGGTGTGTGTTCCAGTTGTGGTGTTGTTGTTTACCATGGTGTGTGTTCCAGGTGTGGTGTTGTTGTTTACCACGGTGTGTGTTCCAGGTGTGTTGTTGTTGTTTACCACGGTGTGTGTTCCAGGTGTGTTGTTTACCACGGTGTGTTCCAGGTGTGGTGTTGTTGTTGTTTACCACGGTGTGTGTTCCAGGTGTGTTGTTGTTGTTTACCACGGTGTGTGTTCCAGGTGTGTTGTTGTTGTTGTTTACCACGGTGTATTTTCCAGGTGTGTTGTTGTTGTTTACCACGGTGTGTGTTCCAGGTGTGTTGTTTACCACGGTGTGTGTTCCAGGTGTGGTGTTGTTGTTGTTGTTTACCACGGTGTGTTCCAGGTGTGTTGTTGTTGTTTACCACGGTGTGTGTTCCAGGTGTGTTGTTGTTGTTGTTGTTTACCACGGTGTGTGTTCCAGGTGTGTTGTTTACCACGGTGTGTGTTCCAGGTGTGTTGTTTACCACGGTGTGTTCCAGGTGTGGTGTTGTTGTTGTTGTTTACCACGGTGTGTTCCAGGTGTGTTGTTGTTGTTTACCACGGTGTGTGTTCCAGGTGTGTTGTTGTTGTTGTTGTTTACCACGGTGTGTGTTCCAGGTGTGTTGTTTACCACGGTGTGTTCCAGGTGTGGTGTTGTTGTTGTTGTTTACCAGGGTGTGTTCCAGGTGTGTTGTTGTTGTTTACCACGGTGTGTGTTCCAGGTGTGCGGTGCTGGTCCGTGGGTCTGAATGTCTCCGTTCTGGATCAGCAGCTGAAGCTCTTTGTGTCCAGACACTCTGCGTTCCTGTCAGAAGATGTCCGAGGTGAGAAACCCTTCTCCTGCAATGCATGCTGGGAAGCTCCCATACCCTGACCACCCTGAGGTCACCTGACCGTGAGTCACCTGACGCCACCTGTCTGTGTTTGCTCCTGCAGGTCAGAGGACTCTGCAGCACCGTGGAGACGTCCTGGACACGCAGGTGGTCGTGAATCCGGCCCACGACTTCGTCTGCTCAGAGGTGAGAGCAAAGAAGTCTTCCTGTCATGTGATCGTCTGCGTGGAGGTCATGTGAATAAATGTGTGTTTTTTCCCGTTTCCTGTTCCAGGTGCGGCGGCTCGTCTGCGCCGCGTCGCGCCACAAGCTGCTGGTTCTGGCGGGTCGCAGCGTGGAGGACGGCGGCGCCATCGTGCTGCAGAAAGGCGTCTTCTCGCTGGACGACTTCCTGCATGTGTTTGAAGACGAGGAGGTGAGGAAGGAACCGCGTGTTCTGGCGTGTTCGGTGTTTTCGGCCGTATTTCAGTCTCTGCTGTGTGCCGGCAGGTCGGAGAGCTGCTGAGCGCCACCGACCCGGCGCTGAAGGCCCGCCTCACCGTCAGTTGTCCTGGTGACGGCCAATGGAAGGACTCAGCGCTGGAGAAGCACAACCTGCAGGACTTCATCCAGATCCGGGTCAACCCTCCGCCGGTGCTGCCGGAGATGGAGGGTCTGCAGGAGTTCACCGAGTACCTGTCCGAGTCACTGGAGCCCGAGTCGCCCTTCGAGCTGCTGGAGCCGCCTGGTACCGCCGGCTTCCTGAAGCTGTCCCGGCCCTGCTGCTACATCTTCCCCGGCAGCAGAGGAGACTCCGCCTTCTTCGCCGTCAACGGTTTCAACGTCCTGGTGAACGGCGGCTCTGATCCACGATCCTGCTTCTGGAAACTGGTCCGACATTTGGACAGAATCGACTCGGTGCTCGTGACCCACATCGGCGTGGACAATCTGCCGGGCCTGAACAGTCTGCTGCTGAGGAAGGTAGCGGAGCAGGAGGAGGAGGAGGCTGCCGGACCTGCGGACCAGGAGGACCGGATGAAGAACCGGGTCTCTCCAGAGGTCGGAGTGGTTTTCTTGAACGCTCCCGACAGGCTGACGTCCTTCCAGGAAGATCTCGGCCGGCTGCGCAGCGTCGACCAGGCAGCGCTCGCTCTGCAGCACCTGCAAAAACTGTCTATCAAACCCGAACCTCTGAGCCGGTCCAACGGACCGACCGTAGAACCGTTGATCCTGTTCCAGAAGATGGGCGTCGGCCGTCTGGAGCTGTTCACGCTGAACCCGGTCGGCGGCAGCAGAGAGCTGGAAGCTCTCATGCAGGTTTGGCCGAAGTCGTCGTCCGACGCACCGCGCTGCGACCTTCCTCTGACGAGCCTCGTCTCCATCTGCGCTCTGCTCGTCTGGCATCCGGCCGGCTCGCAGGACAAGATCGTCCGGGTTCTGTTCCCCGGCTGCACGCCGCAGAACAAAGTTCTGGATGGACTTCAAAAACTCAAACATTTAGATTTCCTCAAACATCCGTCGGTGTGTTTGAAAGATCTCGAAACACTGAAAACCGAGAAGCAACCAAAACGAGCAGAGAGTCGGGAAAGCCTGAAGTCGCAGTCGAAGGAGCTCCGACCCGGCGCAGCTTTTCAGAAAGACAAACCGGGACACGTCAAGAAACAGGAAACCAAACCGAAGCCCAAAGCACCCGCTGACCCGGGACATAGAGACCGGAAGGAAACGGAAGACAAACCCAGAATAAAGGAGGCCGACGCCAAACCGAAGCCCACGAAACCTGCAGAGAAGCTCAATCCAAAGAAAGACATGTCCAAAGAAGAGAAGAAGGAAGTGAAGAAGGACGAGAGCGGAGAGAAGAAGAAAGAAGGTGGAAAGAAGGAAATTGGAAGTTCGAAGCCAAAGAAAGATCTTAAACTCGAAGCAAAAAAAGAGCCGAAGAAGGACGTGAAACTGGAAGAGAAGAAAGCAGCGAAGCCGAAAGACGTGAAGAAAAGTTCAATTACAAGCGTCACATCGACTGCAAGTACCGAACTAAGAAAAGGTAAAAGTGTGATTCTGAAGAAGGACGGAACTCTTCCAAGGAAAGAGTCCATGAGAGGGACGAAAGGTAAGCCGGGTCCGAAGGAGGCGGACCGGTCCAAGGAACCGGAACCTCTTCGGTTAGAGGACGACAACGGGAACAGAAGTCCAAACGCAAAGACGTCGGCAGTGAACTCCGATGATGCCAACGGGATCCGCTGTGAGGAGGCGGAGCTACACGAGGTCACCGCCTCCTCACCGCTCACCAAAACACAGAAAGGCGACCTCAGTGTGAACTTCGACCTCCCTCCGACGGCGTTCCCGCCGGCCGACGGGTCCTCCGTAGACGGACCGGACGTCTGCGTGAGCTCAGACGAGAAAACTCTGGAGATGTTCTCTTCTGCGGATTCGGCCCCGAATAGTGCGGGACACACCCCCTTCCACCCCTCCCCCGACGAGGATGGCAGCCCTGAGGCCCGGCGCTCCAGTCTGGGCTTCGAGGACTACAACCAGGGCGGTTCTTGTAGGACCTCGGACCTCAGCTCCCTGAGAGAAGGCCTGGAGAACTCCGCCTCCTCTCAGGACCGGCGCTCCAGCCTCCTGACCCTCAGCCCCTTCAAGGACATCCTGCCCGACTCCTCCCCCACCATGACCTCCATGCCGGCGGAGGTTGGCTCTCCTCAGTCCACCGAGGTGGACGAGTCTCTGTCGGTTTCTTTGGATCAAGTTGTTCCTCCGACGGCGGCGTTGACCAGAGTCCACGCCAACGGACACGTCTGTGACTCGGAGGATCACGTCCACGGGGTGTCCGACCTCACCGACGCCCCCCACGACGTGGATCTGTGTCTGGTGTCCCCCTGTGAGTTCCAGCACCCCCGGACACCCGAGAACCAGCAGCAGCGCGCCGGCGCCCTGCCAGACCTCCCCGACAACAACAACTACTGCGACCAGAGCAGCAGCGACTGCACTTCGGCCTACAGCCAGGAGACTCCGCCCACTTCTGTCAGCGACTCGCTGCCGACCGCCACGGACTCCGACGTCCCCCCCTGTACCGAGGACTGTCCCTCCATCACCGCAGACACTGACTCTGATGATGACGAGTCCAGCGGCCTCCTCCCCCTCCCTCGCCCCCCCGAACATCACTTCACCAACACAGGGGGGCAGCTGTCCTCCCATGCCCCCCCCCCCGCCCCGGTCAAAGACCTGCCCCCTTTACCACCCCAGCGTGGAGCCTGTATGGTCGACCCAGAGGCCGACAGGAACTTGAAGAACTCGGCCGGCAGGACCAAGAGGTCTGCAGGTCCATCGCCGAGGACCGGAACCGCTGCAGCCCAGAACGGGAGGTCGAAGGTCGGCAGCTCCACGGGGTCCCTGAAGACGGCCGCCAGCCTCGACACCAAGCCGACATACCGAAGTTCACTCGGTGGATCCAGACTGGGAACTGCTAAACCCGCATCCTCAGGTATACCTGGTCCTGGTACCAGATCACACATTTAATAAACCTTCAGACCAGACCAGACCAGACCAGTTCAGTTCAGACCAGACCAGTTCAGATACAATATACAATCAGACTCCTGATCTTTAAAAGCATCTTTTATTTTGAAATGTCAAAGGAAGTGAAAGACGCCGTCACAAGATGTGTTCAAATGTCTCTAAATGTTCAGTTCCGGTTGGAGACAAAGATCATTGCGCTCCAAACGACCGCATCACAAATCATCTGTAACCATGACGACATAATTGACGTCACTCATCACACCACAGAACACCCCGCTGGCCACACAGGGATTTTTACATAAGACACGCCCACTGATGACATCACAAACGTTCACTTGGACTCAAAGAAGTGATTAGATTTCAAAGGTCACTGAGACCTCCAGAACTGATGATGAAATGTTTCACATCATAACTGGACGGTTCAGATTTACCAGAACCGGGTCGGCACCCCGTTAGTGACCGGAACCGGTTCCTCTGAGAGCGCTGAGCTTCTCTTTGTTCTGACCTCCAGGTTCTAGAGCTGCCGGTTCTGCGGGTTGTGAGGGTTCTGCGGTCTATGTGGACCTGGCCTACCTGCCGTCTGGCTCCGCCTCCTCCACCGTGGACCTGGACTTCTTCCGGCGGCTCCGCTCGTCGTACTACGTGGTGAGCGGCGAGGAGCCGGCGAAGGAGGCGACGCTGCGCGGCGTGCTGGACGCCCTGCTGGAGGCCAAGACCAGCTGGCCCGACGTCCAGGTGGGTGAACGACTCTGCCCCCCCTCACCACCCTCCCACCTGTTCTCCTCTGATTGGTCCGTCTCCTCGGTCTGCCCTCAGGTGACTCTGATCCCGACATTCGATTCGGTGGCCATGCACGAGTGGTACCAGGAGACCCACGACCAGCAGGCGGCGCTGTCGCTCACCGTGCTGGGCAGCAACAGCACCGTCGCCATGCAAGACGAGACCTTCCCCGCCTGCAAGGTTGAGTTCTGAAAGCCCCGCCCACTTCTCCTCTGACATCCGATCAGGTGGACAGGAGAGTGTGGGGGGCGGGGCTTTATTGTTGCCACGGTTACACACAGACCCGTCTGATTGCTTCGTTTTTAGTGAGCATGCTCAGTTAGAACCAGGTTTCACTGTCCTCACCTGTGATATCATCGTTCGCTTCCCGCCTGTTCACACCTGCTGGTTCAGCACCTTCAGCTCACCTGAGCGCTAACACGCTAGCAGGCCGCCATCAACGTGGGACCAAAACACAGCTGTCAATCATTGAGTAGAAACATTTGATCCAAGCTATTAGCATTAGCATCAGTTAGCTAGCGTTATCTCAGCGACAAGTTCGTCATCAAAGTTCATCTCTGATCAGGTTTTATTATAGAAATCAAATTTATTATAAAAGCCATGTTTTATTGTTACTCTGAGGGAAACGGCCGACTCATCACAACCAGCGGATCAATAACCTCTGATGATAAAATCTATTTTAATCGGGATTTTTAGCTAGACAATTAAAACTTGTTTTATGATATAATAAATATTAAAATGTTATAAACATTTTCCTTTATATTTATTATTGATCTGATTGAGTCAATCGATCTAAAAAGTTGTTTCATGATCAGAAACGTTCTGAGCTCACAAGACATCTAATTATTATTATTATTATTAATAATAATGCAGGATTTCAGTTTCACACTTTTAAAATCAGGAGACCTTCCTGTCGTCATGACGACTTTATTTTTGTTGGATTGTTTTTGTTGAAGACTCGAGATCCTATAAAACCAACGTGATGTGTTGTCATGGTGATCTGAGATCTGACAGATTGTCCTCTGAGTGAAGTGTCAGAGAAGATCTTTGTTGGTAGATTACAGGACACGCCTCCACTTTTACTTTGACAGTTTGGTGGACTTCCTGTGTCTGTGATGAAGGTTCTGATCCAGCAGGCGGTTTGGTCCGTTTGATCAGGTGACTCAGATCAGCTGATGTCCCACTCTGATTACTACATTACCCATCAGCCCCAGGGGCTCTGCTCAGCTCACCTGACCCGCCTCTGATCTCTGCTGTTAGCGGCTGATTGGCTGGTTCCTGCAGCGGTGCATCCTGGGAACAGTAGTTCTCTCAAATTCAATCAGCTGATCAATTGATTGATTGATATCCATTTTAATATTTCTCATCTTTGGTTTTTAATTAATGAAACTCGAAGCTTTACATTTCAACTTTAACTTATTTATTTAATTTAACTTTTAAATTTGATCCCTTGAATTCTGAAGTTCACCGTCCGTCATCTTCATCATCATCATCATTATTTATTTGATTGTGATGATGTCATCGGCGCTGAACCTCCGTCAGGCTGCTCAGATGTCTTCCAATCAGACGTTTTGACGACTTGAAGCCATAAATTTATACACACACACACACACACACACACACACTGAAGATTTGTGTACTGTAACACTAAGTCCAATGATTCTCTTTCAAAATAAAAGTAGCCCTTTAATAGTGTCTGCAGCGTGTTTTATTGTGAAACTGTTTGTAACAAATGATGTTTAAAATCAGCAGATTTTGGTTTGAACCAATCAGATCAGAGATTCACACGTAGTCACGGGAACGTTAAACAGGAAATGGTCTGTTTCCTTCATGTTGGTTTGAGAAGAAGCTGTGAGAATATTTAATCTTCCAGTTTCTTTAAAGAAACATGTTCACATTCATAGGCTAACAGTTTAATACTGTGATGAGATGCTGCCCCCTGCTGGAGGAACATGATTCATCACTCATCAATACAGTACTTTTTATTCATTCATCTGCAGGAAGTGACTCAACTTTATTTAAGACTTTCTTCAACTTCCTGTTTTGACTCCTCATGTTTTTAAAATAAGGATTCTGTTTATCTGCACCGACTCAATCTAAACAACAACTAAAAGCAAAGGTCACTCTCAAAATAAAGGCCCTGACACTCAAATGATCTTGCTTTTATTTTGAAACTGTAAAACTGTTAGATGTTCTGCTTCTGTTGGAGTTGTTCCATCCAGCTGTTGGGACGACGCTCCCAGCTGTGAGGTCAAGGGTCAGCAGGACGTCTCCACAGACTTGATAAAATGGTTCTGATCCAGAAGTGTCTTCAGCTGCAATACCAGCGAGTGCCACTAGAGGTCGGCTCCAAAAAGCCTCCGGCTCCATAGACTCCCATTCAACTTCTCTCATCAAATCCAAAGTGAATAAAATGTGTCCATCAGTTATCTCGGTGTTGTTAGCTAAAGTCACTCCTTCTTCTTAGTTTTCTGGAGGTCCATCTGAAAATAATCCCTCATTCATTAGAAAAGAAGATTCAAGAAGACCTGGTTTCCGTGGAGACGGTGAGCTTGACTCCTGTCACCCAAAGATGTCTCCGAAACAGGCGGGGACATCCCATCAGGCAGTATGTCTCTCCTCCTCCCCTCCCTACCCCCACCCGCGGTGGGTGGGGCTCTCCTCCTCTTCCACCCCCCCCCCCCCAGTGGGCGGGGCTCCTCTCCTCCTCTCCTCTCCTGTCCTCTCCTCTCAGATGTTCTGGTAGCAGCGCATTGATCTGCTCTCTCTCATGATGGAGTAAGTACACTTTATTTCTTCTTCTCTGATATTTCCGTTTCTTCTTCGTTTGTTTCTTCTTCTTCTGTGTTTTTCTGCATGTTTATGACGAGGTGTGACTTGAATGTGAGCGTGCGCTGTCCGCTGTGTCGTCATTGTGCGGCATCAGACCGCTGAGTCAGGAGCCACAACTGCGCCAAAACCCTCCTCAAACCGCCGTTTACCAGGATGGACCCGCCGATCCGGACGGGTCGGGCCGGTACCGGACTGTCAGAGTCACTGCGGCGGGCAGGACGGGGTTAAAGCGCGTGCAGCTGCCGCGGAGTGACAAAGACTTTGTGAGGTCTACTTTTCTGAGCGGAAGCAGACCGGAAACCGCGGATCGCTCATCAATGAGCAGCGCGAGCGTTTGGAATTACATATTGATCAGTTTCTGTTGTTCTGATTTGTGATCAATAAGTGACGTTAAGCTAGACACGTCTGGACGAACTGACTTCCGGTGGTAGACTTCACAATAAAAGCACGGGTAGTTTCATGATTCAGCTTCTTTATAAATATTAAATATAAAAGTTTGTTTTACAGTTAAAACAGTTTGATTGAGTTATAAAGGTCTCATACATGTTCATCACATGTTTGTCTGAACACTGAGTAAATTTCACATGATGACATCAGAGCGGTCAGCAGATTATTGATTCATCTGCAATCGATATTACATCAATCGTGACTAAGAACAGCAGCGGTGTCCAGCTCCTTCCCTTCAGAACCGGAACCAGAACCACACTGAACGGGTTGCGAGAAAAACAGAAGCTACCTTGTGTTTTATTTTGAAGGTCTCTTCCTGTGTGCTTCTTTTGAGTGTCGGTGTAAACTTGACGGGGCTGCTGCAGCCGGGTGGAGCCTCGGGGGGCGGATTCATGTCTGGACAAGGACACAGACCGGTTCGGTGTGTCGGGATGGACCAGAACCAGCGGTCCACTCACTGCTCCACTGCCCCTTCACAATAAAACTACCGGCAAATAAGCTGCAGGGTCACAGAGAATAATTTCACTTTGATACTTGAAGTATTTCTGCCCTGAAGGACTGATACTGCAGTACAAATACTCAGGGTCAATACCGGATCAATACCGGATCAATAACGGATGACTTCAAATCTAAAACTTCATCTTCAGATTCTGAATATAATATATATAATATAATCAAATATTAATTATTCTGCAGATTTACAAAAAACTAAATAATGAATATGTTTAAAACCTGTTACCCATCATGTCAGACTCCACACTCTAATGTTCTGGTGTGTTCTCCTGGTTCTGGTCTGGTCGGACAGAATAACTAAACTAAACCCACTTTAGAGACTTGATGCTGGATTTTGTAGTTTTGGTTCTGTTGTTTCTGGGACTCCGGTCCCAGGTCCAGACCAGTTCCAGTGGGTCCAGGACCGGCTGTCAGAGGGTTTTTGTTGTGGGGGGCTGAAGGTCCCTCACAGTCTCTGTTGTGGAGTTCGGTTGCCATGGAGACGGCAGCTTTGTTCAGGATCTTTGAATTCAGCTTCACTCAGACAAAAACAGAGTGAAACAGGACACGGAACACGTTACATACACGGAACACGTTACATACAGGGAACACGTTACATAGAGGGAACACGTTACATACGCGGAACACGTTACATACAGGGAACACGTTACATACGTGGAACAGGTTACATACAGGGAACACGTTACATACAGGGAACACGTTACATACGCGGAACACGTTACATACACGGAACACGTTACATACACGGAACACGTTACATACAGGGAACACGTTACATACAGGGAACACGTTACATACGCGGAACACGTTACATACACGGAACACGTTACATACAGGGAACACGTTACATACAGGGAACACGTTACATACGCGGAACACGTTGCATACGCGGAACACGTTACATACAGGGAACACGTTACATACGCGGAACACGTTACATACGCGGAACACGTTACATACAGGGAACACGTTACATACAGGGAACACGTTACATACGTGGAACAGGTTACATACAGGGAACACGTTACATACAGGGAACACGTTACATACGTGGAACAGGTTACATACAGGGAACACGTTACATACAGGGAACACGTTACATACGCGGAACACGTTACATACAGGGAACACGTTACATACGTGGAACAGGTTACATACAGGGAACACGTTACATACAGGGAACACGTTACATACGTGGAACAGGTTACATACAGGGAACACGTTACATACAGGGAACATGTTACATACGCGGAACACGTTACATACGCGGAACACGTTACATACAGGGAACACGTTACATACAGGGAACACGTTACATACGCGGAACACGTTACATACAGGGAACACGTTACATACGCGGAACACGTTACATACGTGGAACAGGTTACATACAGGGAACACGTTACATATGCGGAACACGTTACATACAGGGAACACATTACATACGCGGAACACGTTACATACAGGGAACACGTTACATACGCGGAACACGTTACATACGCGGAACACGTTGCATACAGGGAACACGTTACATACAGGGAACACGTTACATACAGGGAACACGTTGCATACAGGGAACACGTTACATACGCGGAACACGTTACATACAGGGAACACGTTGCATACAGGGAACACGTTACATAAAGGGAACACATTACATACGCGGAACACGTTACATACAGGGAACATGTTACATACATTGAACACGTTACATACAGGGAACATGTTACATATATTGAACACGTTACATACGCGGAATACATTACATACAGGGAATATGGTTAAACACGCAACATGATCCAGAAGGGACCTGTTCTTGGTCCTGGTCCTGGTTCTGGTCCACTGTGTTGGAGACAGAATTAATAAAATGAAGAACTGAGTCAACATGCTGGCCAGGTGCATCATGGGAATCGTAGGATCTCGAGTTTTGGACTAAAAATCAGGAAGTTAAAAGTTTTTTATCTGAAAACGGAGGATACACAATGTCCTAACATCTGTCTGTCTCTGTCTGTCTCTCAGGATCAGTGAGGTTTTCTGTCAGCAGGATCGTCTGCAGCTCATTGCGGTGAGTTTACATACACATGTATGCCCCCCCTCCACACACACACACACACACACACACGCGCGCACACACACACAAACACACACACGCACATGCGCACACACACACACACACACACACACACACACACACACACACACACACACACACACACACACACACACACACACACACACACACATTCTCCACCCCATTAATTTCCCCTCGGGGATTAATAAAGTATATACCTACCTACCTACCTATCCCCTCCCCCTCCCACACCGATCAATAAAAGGATGAGATTATGGATTATTGATCCTCAGTTTTAACATTGTTTCCTGTTTGAACAATTTGAAGTTCTTTAGTTCAATCCACCGGTTCTCAACCTGAGGGTCGAGGCCCTTCAAAGGGTCAGCAGATAAATCTGAGCAGTCGGCAGACAGAAGTCAGATCAGCTGATCAGATGAATTATTGATGAGTGTCTGACTCAGTTTCCCATCATGCCTCAGGAGAAGAGGAAGTGGCAGACCGAGGTGGAGAACAAGAAGCGTCAGTTGGAGGATGACCGCAGAGCCCTGCAGCACCACAAGGTGAGACAGGTCAAAGGTCAGGCGGGTCAAAGGTCAGATTCCTTGTTTACTTTGTGTAAAGCGTTTAACAGCTGCTTATTTTTCTTGAAAAGTCTGATAACTGATCACAATGATGTTTGAGGAGAAAATTAATAAATAAATAAACATACAAATAAAAATAGAATGCAATGATTTGAAAATCACATAAACTAAATATTTAAATAAGGTTAGGCCAAAGATAACAAATTAAATGCTGAAACGAAGACATTTTATTGTTTTATTAAAAATATCTGCTCATTTTGAATTTGATAGCAGCAACATGATTTAAATAAAGTTGTGATAGGATCAAGAAAAACTGGAAAAGTTGTGTAAAGATAGAAAAAAAAACACCTGGTGGAACATCTGACAACTAACCAGGTTACCATGGCAACAGATCAGTAACATGATTGGGTATAAAAGATGATTTCAGAGAGGAAGAGTCTCTCAGCAGTGAAGATGAGGAGAGGTTCACCACTCTGAAAGACTGTGTTGGAAAATAGTTCAACAATCTAAGAATAATGTTCCTCAACGTAAAACTACAAAGAATTAGTGGATTTCATCGTCTACGGTTCATAATATCATTAAAAGATTCAGAGAATCTGGAGAAATCTCTGAACACAAGGGACAAGGCTGGAAACCAATATTGGATGGTGGTGATCTTCGGCCCTCAGGCAGCACTGCATTAAAAACACACTATTCTGGAGTGGAAATCACTGCATGGGCTCAGGAACACTTGTGAAGTTTTTTTTAAATTTACATGTTACAACGCTGCTTCGTTGTAAAACACGTTAACAGGTGAAACACAGGAGCTTCGTTAAAGTCCGTTTGTCCTGTAGGACAAAGTATTGCTAAAAACTTTACTTGTAAAGAATCTTTTAAACAAAGATGAAAACAGGATTAAAAACCTGAAATGTTTCACAGACAGACAGATGCTTGTTGTTCACAGTTCACTTCTTCCATCCAGAGGTGAGCTGATCTGCTGAGCTGCCAACAGCTGCTGAGTAAAAATATCTGCAGCTGATCTCAGATTCGCTGCAGAGGAAGCAGGAACGCTGCAACCGCTTTAAATACCAGACAGCTGATCTCAGGACACGTCTGACACAAACACGCTGCTGCTCGGTCACGAAAAAACCTTCCACCGACGGACCGAGCAGCTCAGAGCAGCATACTCACGAGGACACGTTCATAGCGTGTTCACGAGGACACGTTCATAGTGTGTTCATGAGGAGGACTTGTTGGTCACGTGTTTCCCTGTTTACATCCGTTGATTGTTTCCTGTGTCCAGTCGAAGGCTCTGAGGGAGCGCTGGCTGCTGGATGGAGCGCCCTCTGCTGGACCAGAACAGGACGAGGTCCGGAGACAGCTGGAAGAGGATGAGGAGAAGACCAGGAGCCTGGAGGAGACCATCACCAGGTCTCATCTTATTTAATATGCTCTGATATAAGACGTGGTTGATCCAATATTTATTCTCTTTACATTCAATATTTTTGAAATGATTTAATTTATCACATTTAGATAACTGAATTAAATTAAACTAACAACCTGAAGACTTTTAGTCTGTTTTTGTTTGTTTGTTTGTTTGTTTATTTGTTTGTTTGTGTGCTGCAGGTTGGAGCAGGAGCTGGTCAGTTTGGAGACTGGAGCTGTGTGTCAGACCGTAACACACACTACTGTGAGTACAAACACACACCTCAGTGACCAGATTCTGCAGATAAAATTACATTGATTAGACTACGTTGATCGGATTACATTGATCAGATTATGTTGATTGGATTACATAGAGCAGATTATATTGATCAGATTACTTTGATCAGTTTATGTTGATCGGATTACATTGATCAGATTATGTTGATCGGATTACATTGATCAGAATATGTTGATCGGATTACGTTGATCAGATTATGTTGATCGGTTTACATTGATCGGATTACGTTGATCGGATTACGTTGATCGGATTATGTTGATCGGATTACATTGATCAGATGAAGTCAGTAGGGCAGTGCCCAGTGCATCCTCTAGGTCAGGGGTGGCCAACCAGTCAGAGACTAAGAGCCACATTTTTTACTGTGTTACCGCAAAGAGCCACATCATACACATGGGCACACATGAACATCACCCCATCCCTTCCTCACTCACACACACACACACACACACACACACACACACACACACACACACACACACACACACACACACACACACACACACACACACACACACACACACACACACACACACACACACACACACACACACACACACACCTCTGCTCAGCCAACATGATAATGACAGAAATGGACTCCTACAGTACTCAGACCACAGGCCAGTCATCTTCAACAATGAACATTGTGTGCACTGTCTCACACACACAAACTCTCAGTTCAACAAAGTCCACAAACAAAAACATAATAATTTACAATAGCGTTTTTCACTTACTATGCATGTTGCTTAGTGCGACTTCTGGCACTCCTTGAACAATCCTCTTCAAATCTGACTTGTATTCTGTTGTTGCCACTCGAAGCAATTCTTTCTCACGGGTGTCAGTCAGAACACATCGATGCTTTGATTTCACGTGTTTCAGGGTAGAAAACACACTCAGACGTATGTTGACCCAAACATTGACAGTATCTTAAGCGCAGCCCGTTTGACATTGGGGTATTTTTCCATTGGCACACTTTTCCAGAACTCAATGGTCCCTTCCCTTAAAGCAGGTTTCAGTTGGTCCTCCTCACAAAGATCGATCATCTCCAACTCAGCCGCGGCCTCATCTGTGACTAGCGGGGCTTTCAAACAGTCCGTCTCCGCATTAAATGGGTCGACGAGGAACGTAATCTGTGGCCTTTTCAGTTGTAGATCACGGAACCGGATGACAAAGCTTTCGTGCAGGTTTTCAACCAGTGTTGCATATCTGGCTCTTTGCTTATTCAGGGCGGCGCTGGTGACTTGCCCGCTGGCTTTTAGCAGAGTGGGAAAATGCGTTAAATCTCCCTTTTGAATATGCGCCTTGAACAGCTTCAGTTTGTTGACAAACGCAAACACACTTTGCAGCAGGTCAGGCAGCATTTTTAACTTACCCTGCAGGGTCAGGTTCAGTCTGTCCAAGTGACACAGCGTGTCGACCAAAAAGGCCAGATCCATAATCCACTCGACGTCCGAGAGCTCGGGATAGTCCTTGTCCTTCTCTTCCATGAACAGTTTCACGGCATCCAAAAGCTCAAAGAAGCGAGCGAGCACCTTGCCTTTGGACAGCCACCTCACAGTGCAGCGGCAGGTCACCTGGAGGTCCTTGGTCCAGCTCAGCGATGAGATTCTTCAATTGCCTGTGGTTAAGCGCAAGTGTGCGGATGTAGTTGACGATTTCCATCACAGGCTTCATGACGTTGTCTAAATTCAATGATTTAGACACGAGTTGCTCCCTGTGGATGATGCAGTGGAAATTCCAAAACTCGGGAAATGTTTGGTCAGCTTTGCACAGCCCCACAAGTCCGTTCACAGATCCGACCACGGCCGGCGCTCCATCCGTGGCTACTGCAGTTAGCTTCGGTGTGGGCAGATTTGCTTTCGCAAATGCAGCCATCATTGTTTCTTTCACATCTATGCCACGGGTTCTGTCTTTTAATGGCACAACATCAAGGAGTTCTTCTTTGATCACAATCTTTTGACACAGACTGCAAATATTGCCAGCTGAGGCTCGTCTTGTACGTCACAACTCTCGTCTTGTACGTCACAACTCTCATCCAATGCGACACTAAAATACTCACATGCTTGAAGGTCAGAGTGCAACTGTGATTCAACAGCCGTGTTAATGTCCGATATTCAGTGTCCAACAGTGTGGCGGGACAGTTGGACGTCTGATACCATCCGTTTTAGTTTGTCGTTTTCAGGAGACAAGATTTCAACAACGTCACTGAGGCATTTTTTAACGAACTCCCCTTCATTAAATGGCTTTTTAGCCCGTGCAATGCTCCAAGCCAGTTGATACGATGCAAGCGTGACAGTCTCTCAGTGCTTCGTAATTTTTTGGAAAAACTACCTGCTTTTCTGCCTGACTTTTCAAAGTGTCCAACTTGTGCTTGTGAAGTTCAGTCCCTTTTGGAAATCCCTGGTCGATGTTAGCAGTGAGCTGAAGTGGCGCTGAAGATTTGAAGCTTTGAAATGCGCTAATGACGTCTGACATATCAGGCAGAATGGCTCGCCATGACGTTCAACAAAAAAATAGAAACTCTCCCACTCTGTTAAAAACGTCCTGTGTTCATCTTCATCTTTTCGTTTAGCTGTGCATTTTTTCCTGCCATTTTGAGAGCGAACTGGACACTAATTGTTTCCTCCAATGGGTTTGCCCCTCCTGCTTTGCGGAATTTCACCTCATGCGCATGCGCGTTTGACGAAAATACCATATTGAACTCAAGCGAAGCGAACACGCACAAAAAAAAACAACACAAACACAAATGTTGATATGAACGTAAAAGAGCCGCATGAAACCAGGCAAAGAGCCGCATGCGGCTCGGGAGCCACGGGTTGGCCAGGCCTGCACTAGGTGGTGCCAGCAGGACTCCAGAGGTTTTTTTTGTAATGTAGTTTCAGTCTGTTTTCTGTTGATCAGAGGCTTTTATTTTGGAAATGAACTTCCTGTTTTTGTGTTTGCACCCCTCCAGGAGACGTCTGGATCACTTACAGGTAAAGGTGCTCTTCTTTCTGTTGGTTTTTCTGTCGTGGTTTCCATTAAGTGTCTCCCAATCTCATGTCTCTCTAATCAGATGTAGAGGTCAAGGGTCAGAGCAGCCGTCAGGAGGACAGAGATACAGCGTCAGGTCAGGTGATCCAAGGTGAGACGCTGTACCTGTAACTGTAATCAGATTACAGCAGTTAAGTTACAGTAATCACATGAATGTAATCAGATTACTGTAATCTGTTTACAGTAGCCAGACTAACTGTAATTTGACTACTGTAATCAGATTACTGTACTCTGTTTACAGTGAGGCTGATTGATGTAATCAGATTACTGTGATACATTGTGATGACTTGATGACCTCGCACTCAGAGCGCCAGTCTTTACTCTTCACGACTGTTTGCTGTCCTGGCTCCTAAATGGTAGAATGAGCTCCACCGACATCAGGACAGCAGAAACTCTGAACATCTTCCACCACAAACTAAAAGCACACCTCCTCCTCCTTTACCTTGAACAGTAGAACTTTAGTATCTTAAAATAGAACTTACTGATAGAACTTTGTAGTTTGGCTTTCTGGAAGAAATTGTATTTTCTTGATTCTTGTTGTTCTGGTTTTGTACCCTCATGGTTGAAATGAACTTATTGTAAGTCGCTTTGGATAAAAGAGTCAGATAAATGTAATGTAATGTAATGTACTCTGCTCTGTCTCTGTGTCCGCCTCCTTTTTTCCCATGAGCCCTTGCTGAGATCCAAATTCACAAAAGTCCTGGAATGAAGAACCCGAGAGAGGTGACGGAGGAGATGAAGAGAGGTGAGTCAGAGAAACAGAACTTCTAACTCTTCCTCCTCCTCCGCTCTGTAGTTCTCAACGTCTCCTCTGATTGGTGTCCTCTGATTGGTCTTCTCTGATTGGTCGCTGTCGGAGGACATCTTCAGACATCTGACACACGTCCTGACATGTTTGATGAGTTTCTTCCTAAAAAACTAATCAAGCAGCAGGTTCCAAAAAACTGGTTCAGTACTTCAAAATCAACCAATGAGTAACAGTCAGCACTGCAAGCCCCGCCCACAAAGATCCCCAACCTTCACTTACTATTCTAATGTCACAAGAGATGATTTGTCTGTCTGTCTGTCTGTCTCTAACACCTGTCTCTGTCTCTAACGTCTGTCTGTCTGTCTGTCTATAACACCTGTCTGTGTCTGTCTGTCTCTAACACCTGTCTGTCTGTCTGTCTGTCTCTAACACCTGTCTGTGTGTCTCTAACATCTGTCTGTCTGTCTGTCTATGACACCTGTCTGTGTCTGTCTGTCTCTAACACCTGTCTGTCTGTCTGTCTGTCTATAACACCTGTCTGTCTGTCTGTCTCTAACACCTGTCTGTGTCTGTCTGTCTCTAACGTCTGTCTGTCTGTCCGTCTGTCTGTCTCTAACACCTGTCTGTCTGTCTGTCTCTAACGTCTGTCTGTCTCTAACACCTGTCTGTGTCTGTCTGTCTCTAACGTCTGTCTGTCTGTCTCTAACACCTGTCTGTCTGCCCCCCCCCCCTCCTCCAGCGATGTACTCTGTGGAGATTAAAGTGGAGCGGGACAGGGTGACGGGGGAAACCCGGGTTCTGTCCACGAACACCACACTTCCTGTTGACCTTTCCCTCCAAGGGGTCAAAGTTTACGAAGACGAGCGGAAAGGTGATGTCACAAAAATCCATGAATAGAAACAGCTTTACGAGAAGTCACCTGTCTGTCAAACTAATGATTGACAGAAAACAGCAGGAAATGACTGCAGGGAACTTCTCCTAAATTAAAAGCAGCCTGATTTCAGCTTCTCGTCCTCCTCGTGTCCTTCATGTATCTAATCTGACTCACCTGACCTCCTCTTATCTCCTGTCTTCTCTTGTCTCCTCCTGCCTCCTCAATCCTCTTGACTCCTTCTAATTCCTCATTCCTGCTGTCCCCACCTGTCTCCTCTTGTCTCCTCTTGTCTCCTCCTGTCTCCTCCTGCCTCTTTCTGCCTCGTCCTTTGTCCTCCTGCCTCCTCCTGTCTCCTGTCTTCTCCTGCCTCCTCCTATCTCCTCCTGTCTCCTCCTGCCTTCTCCTGTCTCCTCCTGCCTCCTCCTGTCTCCTGCCTTCTCATGTCTCCTCCTGCCTCCTCCTGTCTCTCAGTGGTCCATGAGATGAACGGTGAGGACGGCATCCACCTGCTCAGCTCCTCCGAGGTTGAAGAACTCCTCCACAAAGCCGATGAGGCTTCAATGATGTCACAGACTGTCACCACGGCGACCACAATCCCGACAGCTGCGGCTCCTGAGGAGGAGGCGGGTCCCGAGGAGGAGGCAGGCCTCGAGGAGGAGGCGGGGTCCAAGCTGTCTCCTCAGGTTGCGGCTGAGATCACCGGGCTCGAAGCCGAACCGGGCGGCGAGCCGAGCGTGGGCGGGGTCAGTGTGGGCGGGGCCAGCGCAGAGAACCCGGTTACCATGGTGTTCATGGGCTACCAGAGCGTGGAAGACGAGGACGAGACCAAGCGGGTGCTCGGGCTGCAGGGGACAGTGAAGGCGGAGCTAGTCCTCATCAACGGGGCTGACGGGAAGACGTCACCGGGCGGAGACAAGCAGACGGACCCGCCCACCTCCACCAAACCTCCGATGGCTGCAATGGCGAGCAACGGGGAGACCGCGGGGGAGGGGGAGGTGAAGAAGGAGAAGCAGCCGTGTAAGTGCTGCAGCATCATGTGATCTGCAGGGGGCGCTGCCCACAATCTAATCAATAATATAAAAATAAAACGGCCGAGAATCTCCGGGACAAAAACCACAGGAACTAAACTCCACCCACTGCCCTCAGCTCCGCCTCTAACATGACATCACTTCCTGTTTCTTCATTCTCATCAGTTTTATAAACATTTCTTTACTTTTTCTATTTTTTTGAAGCCTTTTTACTTTTGTACGACGCCTGGATACCATTAGCATTAGCCCTGCAGCGCTGAAACGGTCCGTCTACGTCTCCGTCCCTCGTCTCCGTCTCTCGTCTCCGTCTCTCGTCCCTCTCTCTTGTCTCTCGTCTCTTGTCTCTCGTCTCTCGTCTCTCTGAGTGTGAAGCAGCAGTTTTCTCTCCTGGGTGTATTTATTGCTGCAGAGTTTCTTTCTGCTAACTTTGGTTTTATAAAACACTAAATAAACCTCAGAGCTCAACTCAACCAGCTGAACTGTGTTTGTGAATCGTCTCCAACCTTTACGTTCTCTGTCCGACCAGCAGGGGGCGCTCCGCTGGTCCCTCATGTCTCCTTGTGAATTTGTATCATTCCCCTGAAACCAACCGTGTAAACAACGTGACTAAAATCCGATCGCGTGTCAGCAGCTTGAAGCCCAAATAAAACCGAAAGAGGAATAACGAAGTATCGCAGAGACGTCATGTGACATCACACATCATGTGACCGTCCTCACGAGGACAAACGGATGTTACTTTTAAACCAACAATAAAACCCAGAGATGCTTCACTCATTTAAAAGTATCGATGCCACCAGTGGTACTACAGATGGAGTCTATGGAGACAGCCCCTAGTGGTCCTCAGCGGTACTACAGTTTAAGACTCAGAGAATATGAACAGTTTTATAAACAATCTGCGATTTTGACCAAGAAAACTAAAACTGCATTTCTGAGGTTTTTTAGTTTGTGACATCATCTACGTTAAAGATCCGGTTGAACTACGATGTCCGGTACACCGTGTTTTTCTGCTACATAAAGTTTTTGATAGACAGACGATTGACGAGCTGATTGATCTCCGATATTGGAACTGCTGTAACCCTGAAATGAGATTAAAGTAGAAATGAGCTGATGGATGTTCAGGAGACACTAAACTATCCATTAAAAATCCAATACAAGTCATCAGTCAGAGCTCAGACGGCCATGTTGGCATGAGTCAGCAACACTCGCTGCATTAGTGGTGATGGATAAAGATAAAGTGCATACAGTAGAAACAATAGAAGCAATAGCAACAGTAAAACAGTAGAAACAGTACAAACACAGTAGAAACAATAGAAACATTCAAAACAGTAAAACAGTACAAACAGTACAAACACAGTAGAAACAATAGAAACAGTCAAAACAGTAAAATACAGTACAAGCAGTACAAACAAATAGAAACAGTAAAACTCAGTAGAAACTGTAGAAAAACAGTAGAAACAGTAGAATCAATAGAAACAGTAGAAACACAATATAAACACAGTATAAACAATATAAACAATAAAAGCAGTAGAAACACAGTAGAAACACAATAGAAACAGTAGAAAAAGAAACAATAGAACAGTAGAAACATAACAGAAACACAATAGAAACAGTAGAAACAATGCAAACAAAATTTAAACAGAAGAAACACAATATAAATACAACAGAAACAGTAGAAACACACCAGAAACACTGTAGAATAAGTATAAACACAATAGAAACAATAGAAACAGTAGGGACACAATAGAAACACAGTAGAAACAGTAAAAACACAATATAAACAGCAGAAACAATTGAAACACAGTAGAAACATTAGAAAAATAAACAATAGAACAGTAGAAACATAATAGAAACAGTAGAAACAATCCCCCCCAAAAATTAAACAGTAGAAACACAAATATAAATACAACAGAAACAGTAGAAACACACCAGAAACACTATAGAATAAGTATAAACACAATAGAAACAATAGAAACAGTAGGGACACAATAGAAACACAGTGAAAACAATAGAAACACAATATAAACATCAGAAACAATAGAAACATAGTAGAAATGTGATATAAACAGCAGAAACAATAACAAAACCAGTAGAAACACAATAGAAACAGTAGGAACACAATATAAGCAATATAAATACAGTTGAAACAGTAGAGACACAATAGAAATATTAGAAACAGTAGAACAAAAGAAACAGTGGAAACACAGTAGAGACACAATAGAAACAGTAGAAACAATAGATCACGCTCCATCGTTTCCCTCCATCAGCTTCATCACATGATTAGATGTGAAGTGATGACTTTAAATGGCTTCATGTCCTCCATCTACAGACCTGATCTGCTGTCGCCACGGTGACCACACAACAAAGATGGCCGACTGAAGCAGCAGCAAAGAAACAGACGAGGAGGAGCAGAAATCTTCATCCTGATGATGAAGCTCAGCTTCAGTGTTTCAGACATCTTCCTCAGTGATGATGAAGGATGATGAAGGATGATGAAGGATTGATCTGTGACAGACTGATGATCATTGATCTGTGATGAAGATGATGATGAACACTCAACAGTGAAGAGAGTCTTCATCATCATAGCACTGTACAGTAATACTACAGTAATATTACAGTAATACTGCAGTACAGAACAGTAATACTGCAGTATCATACAGTAATACTACAGTAATACTATAGTACTCTACAGTAATACTACAGTACTGTGCAGTAATACTACAGTACAGAACAGTTTTGTCTGTTTCCAGGGAGACGGTGAGCTCAGTTACATTCAGATGGCAAATAGCCCCGCCCCCTCCTCTCTGAGCAGTGTTGGGATGTCCAGCAGCTTCCTACTGTTGTCACAGTAACCTGCTGACTGAAGGTCGGTGCTGCCCCCTGCAGGAAACAACAACAACAACAACAACAACACAAGCTCCAGAACATCTACTGATCCCTTCTCTCTGTGGTTATTGATCGTTATTGATTGTTGATTTATCAGTCACTGATTATCTCATCTTCACTTTCTGTGTGTGTGTGTGTGTGTGTGTGTGTGTGTGTGTGTGTGTGTGTGTGTGTGTGTGTGTGTGTGTGTGTGTGTGTGTGGGTGTGGGGGTGTGTGTGTGGGTGTGGGTGTGGGTGGTCATTGTGTGTTTTTGTTGGTCAGCAGCATTCCTGACAAATTCTACTACTCAGCAACACACACAGAGACACACACACACACACACACACACACACACACACACACACACACACACACACACACACACACACACACACACACACACACAGTGGCAGTGTGCATCAGTCCACCAGCTGCTCGGCGACCCGGATCGGTGAGTCCACCTTCTGAATCATTTGTTCTTACCTGTGTGACATCATCATGACATCGTCTACCTGTGTGTCGTGACTCCAATCAGCTGATCGATCAGAGGTTTGATTTATAAAAAAGTTTGTTTAATGTAACATAGCCCCGCCCTCCTCTGAGAGTCAGGCACCATGATTGGCTGTTTCTCTGTTTACAAAGACCAGCAGTAAACAACTAAGCAGAGTTTTTTTTCTGATGATGTCACGTGTTTGTTTGTTGTTCTTTTAACAAACAAGCAAGTAAACATAAGGTGTTTTTTCAACCATAAATAATGTTTGAGTTTGTTTTAGAACTGTTTGCTTGTTGTTTGTTTGTTGTTTATTTATTAATGGTTTGTTTGTTGTTTCAACTTCAATTAAAAGAGTTTAATTTGAGCTGAAACTTGTTGGGATAAAACAACAAAAAATAAACAACATGTTTACTGTTATTGTTTGTTTCCAATTAAAATGTTGTTGAAAAATATTTCAGGATATAAACTGTCAATTCAAAATAATATTTATTTTATTGTGAAATTAAAACTTTGTTGTTGGAATGATTGTTTATTTTCCCAGGTTGTTGTTTTTATTGTCCATTCTTAAAAATCATGAGACGAGGATGATGCTGTTTGGTTCCTGGCTGTGAGTCTGACTGACTGAGTGACATCATCACCTTCATCATCACCTTCATCATCACATTCGACCCAGTTCAGACCAGCAGAGATGTTCAGGTACACTCCTCCCTGGCAGGTTCTGTGTCACAGTCTGGACCAGGAGACCAAGGTGAGACAAACAAACAAACTGACAGACAAACAAACAAACAAACTGACAAAACAAAAGACAAACAAACAAGAAACAGACAAAGTTCATTGAAACCAGGTCAGTACTTCAGTACTGTGTGTACTGCGTGTACCGTGTGTACTGTGTGTACAGTGTGTACTGTGTATACTTCAGTGCTGTGTATACTGTGTGTACAGTGTGTACTGTGTGTACTTCAGTGCTGTGTGTATTGTGTGTACAGTGTGTACTGTGTATACTTCAGTGCTGTGTGTACTGTGTGTACAGTGTGTACTGTATATACTTCAGTGCTGTGTGTACTGTGTGTACTGTGTGTACAGTGTGTACTGTGTATACTTCAGTGCTATGTGTACTGTGTGTACAGTGTGTACTGTATATACTTCAGTGCTGTGTGTACTGTGTGTACTGTGTGTACAGTGTGTACTGTGTATACTTCAGTGCTGTGTATACTGTGTGTACAGTGTGTACTGTGTGTACTTCAGTGCTGTGTGTATTGTGTGTACAGTGTGTACTTCAGTGCTGTGTGTACTGTGTGTACAGTGTGTACTGTATATACTTCAGTGCTGTGTGTACTGTGTATACTTCAGTGCTGTGTATACTGTGTGTACAGTGTGTACTGTGTGTACTTCAGTCCTGTGTGTATTGTGTGTACTGTGTATACTTCAGTGCTATGTGTACTGTGTGTACAGTGTGTACTGTATATACTTCAGTGCTGTGTGTACTGTGTGTACAGTGTGTACTGTGTATACTTCAGTGCTGTGTATACTGTGTGTACAGTGTGTACTGTGTGTACTTCAGTGCTGTGTGTATTGTGTGTACAGTGTGTACTTCAGTGCTGTGTGTACTGTGTGTACAGTGTGTACTGTATATACTTCAGTGCTGTGTGTACAGTATGTACTGTATACTTCAGTGCTGGGTGTACTGTGTGTACAGTGTGTACTGTGTGTACTTCAGCGCTGTGTGTATTGTGTGTACAGTGTGTACTTCAGTACTGTGTGTACTGTGTGTACAGTGTGTACTGTGTGTACTTCAGTGCTGTGTGTACTGTGTGCACTGTGTGTACTGTGTATACTTCAGTGCTGTGTGTACTGTGTGTACTGTGTGCACTGTGTTTACAGTGTGTACTGTGTGTACTTCAGTGCTGTGTGTATTGTGTGTACTGTGTACAGTTTGTACAGTGTCTACTGTTTGTACTTCAATACTGTGTGTACAGTGTGTACTGTGTGTACTGTGTACTTCAGTACTGTGTGTACTGTGTGTAAAATTTGTACAGTGTCTACTGTTTGTACTTCAGTGCTGTGTGTACTGTGTGTACTTCAGTATTGTGTGTACTGTGTGTACAGTTTGTACAGTGTCTACTGTTTGTACTTCAGTACTGTGTGTACAGTGTGTACTGTGTATACTTCAGTGATGTGTGTACTGTGTGTACTTCAGTACTGTGTGTACTGTGTGTACTGTCTGGAGGTATTTGTACCTGCATGGTTGCTGTCAGTAAATCCTCCCTGCAGGTCAGAGATCAGAGGTCAAAGGTTAGACAGAGTTGCAGCTCTGCAGGATTCATAGACAGTAACATGAAGGAGTGTTTTGTAATAGTGGGTGGGGCCGACATGGGTGGGCGCGGCCTGTATGAGTAGGCGGAGTCCGTGGAGTGGCTGTAGAAGGGGAACTCTGTCCCTTCAGTAGTAGTTGTTCAGTTGGAGCTGCTGACAGGAAACTGATCTGAGGTAAGAAAACCTGCTTCTCTTTACTATGGACAGTCAGTCTTATTGATCATCTGTCCTCATGTTAAATCATCAATAAAGAATCTTATTGATCAGCAGCGCATGATCCGCCACAATACTGAACAAAACAACAGGAAATGCAGAGCTGCTGTTGGCCCCTGCAGGCTGCAGGTGTCATTACACTCTGCAGGATCAGACAGAACCATGAGACAGTCTGTCTTGATGAGACAGAGAGAGAGGAGGACAGACAGAAGGACAGGAGGACAGACAGACAGACAGACAGTGAACAGTCAGTTATCAGCTGACTGCAGCATCTCTCTGGAGGAGTGTCATCTTATCAGAGTGTCTCAGACTGTAGCTGTGATGCTATCGTGCGCTAATGCTAGTCAGTCTGAGTGAACTGGAGTCAAACTGGTTCCTGGTGGAAGTGACCTGGTTCCTGGTGGAGGTAACCTGAACCAGGTGGAGGTGGAGGTGGAGGTGACCTGGTTCTTGGTGGAGGTGACCTGGTTCCTGGTGGAGGTGACCTGGTTCTTGGTGGAGGTGACCTGGTTCCTATTGGAGGTGACCTGGTACACTTCAGACAGACAGTTCAGAAGTCCCCTGAGAATCTGTCTGATTTTAAGTTTCCGTCAGTGTCATAGTGATCAGGGATGTTTGTCTGAACCCCCATGATGCACTGCAGCCAGGAGCTGAAGGGACAGTTCCACCCAATGAAAGCAGAGAAAGCAGCAGGATGCTCTCAGCTAACACCGCTCTGATTCCTGTAGTTTGTCTGAAGTGAACTGATCAATAAGAACTGTTTCCTTCACTGATCTGAACTCTCTGAACATCATCTGTTCTTATTTATTGTCAGGATCTCCGTTCAGTTCTCAGATCAGCAACTCGTCTCTGACGGCATTCTGAACGCTGAGCTCAGCTCTTTGTCTTTATGACTCAGGATTTGAACCTTTGACCTGCTTCAGACTCACTTATTGATTTATGATGAAACTCTGAGCTTTGGTTCATCTGCTGCAGCTGAACTGAAACTATTTGGTCGGTTCAACCATGTCAGACTGAACGTGAAGGTTTCATGAGAAGATCCTTCCTTCCTGTCATGTGACCTCGTCCCTTCTTTATGGTCTGTAAACGCATCGATCAGCTCCATAAACTTTACTCACATTCCTCACGTCAAACCATAAAACCAGGGAGCTGGTCAGTGTCCGGCTGCACGTCTGCAGGGACTTCATTTCCCACAATACCTTGCAAAGGCAATCATGGAATTCATGGATATTTTTTTTCATGTTGTTGATCAGTTAATTGATCATAAATATAATTTAATTCATGAATAAGTAAAACTACATTTTGGCTTATAGAAAATACAATGACCTCCAGAACTGTTTCCATGGTAACCAACCTGTCCTCTCTGTTTCCATAGTAACGTCATCTCGTCCCTGTAGTTTCCATGGTAACCATCCTCTCCTCCCTGTTGTTTCCATGTTAAGGCACTCCCCCACCCCCCACCCGTTGTTTCATGATAACGTCCTCTTGTCCTCGTAGTTTCCACGATAACATCCTCTCCTCCCTGTTGTTTCCATGGTAATGTCCTTGTTTTCATGGTAACATCCTCTCCTCCTTGTAGTTTCCATGTTTAGGCCCCCCCCCCCCCCCGTTGTTTCTGTAGTAACGTCCTCTCGTCCTTGTAGCTTCCACGGTAACGTCCTCTCTGCCCTGTTGTTTCCATGGTAACGTCCTCTCCGCCCTGTTGTTTCCATGGTAACGTCCTCTCCGCCCTGTTGTTTCCACGGTAATGTCCTCTCCTCCCTGTTGTTTCAGAGACTCTCGCCAGGCGACCGTCAGGATGTTGTGACTTTTCAGACATCGAGTTTTGTTCATTGTCTTCCTCCGTCAAAAACTACCCCCGACCCCACAGCGCCCCCTGCAGCCATGGACAGCGCCCCCAGGCGGTGGGTACTGCAGCCTCTGTCTCCCCTGCTACAACCTTCAGACCTGCGCACCATCGCTGGCCCCGCCCCCGACCTGGACTCCTCCTCCAGCAGCATCTCAGTGGCTCGCAGTCAGTCAGTGGTGGTCTCCTCCCTGCAGGGCGCTGGTTCTGGGGATGTGGTGGTCCGGGCCCGGCAGGTCGCCGTGTCGCAGGATGGAGGGACCGCCGGCGAGGAGCCGCCTCCCAGCAGCCCCGGCAGCGGCAGCAGCAGCGCCAGCTCTCCTTGCGGATTCTACTCCTTCGTGGAGGATCCTGCGAGTCCGGAGGCGGAGCTAAATGAAGCCTGGATGGTCTCACCGCAGCGGCAGGCTCAGCTGGCCACGCTGAAGGAGGACCGAGGATTCAAACTACAGACCTACAGCAGCAGCAGGAAGCCCGAGAGTTTGTTCTCAGAGAGCAACGGAGACTCTCGGTACCGAGCTGGTCCGAACGCCGGCATCAGAGTGGTCGGGGGGGAGGAGGAGAAGCAGCTCCGCCAGGACATCATCCGGGGCCAAGCACCCAAGAGGACCCACGTGTTCCAGAACCAGCTGAGCCCGTCGGAGGATCTGGACCTGAACCGGTCTACAAAGAAACTGATCGAAGGCCTTAGTGTGAGCTACAGACCCGTCAGAATTGAACCTCCTCGACCCGCTGAGCCCAGCACCATCGACAAGGAGCAGATCAACTTCAGCGAGGTCCGACAACAGTTCCTAAAGATGGAGCAAGACCGGCTGGCAGCGCTCCTCAGAACCAGGTCCTCCAGAACTCCCCTGAGCTGGAGGGAGGAGACGGACGGCTCGTCACGGATCACAGCAGAGGAAGAGGAGGCGATCCGGGCCGAGCAGAACCTCAGCAGGCAGAGCAGTGGCCCGGAGGAGCTGTCGGTGGAGGTGGGCGGCGGCTGCACCGGCGCTGAAGGCCGGGTCAACGACAACACCAGTCCAATCCAGACCGGTGAGTCAGTGGCCGAGACCCCGATAGAAAGGGAGATCCGGTTGTTGCAGGAGCGGGAGGAGAACCTGCGGCGCTCTCGAGGCCTGAAGCACAACGACGGCCGGGTCGAGATGGTCCAGATCAGAACCACGCGCTTACCCTCGCCACTGACGCCGACCAGAACCAAAGACAAGAACCGAGTGAGCTTCTTCATCCAGAGAGAGATCGGAGAGGAGAACCGGAGGAAGGAGGAGCTGCAGGGAGCAATGGGGGACGGGACTGGCGATGGGTCGGGGGGCGGGGCAGAGGGTGGGATGTCCCAGTCTGGATCCCAGGACGTCCTCCTGTCTCCCTGCTGTCCTCATCGACACCTTGAAGAACTCCAGTTGGTCCAAATGAGTCCAGTGTCCTCCTTCACTGAGACGAACTCTAAAGGACCACTGCTCCAGGATCCGACATGCTCCTCCTCCTCCTCCTCCTCTTCCTCCTCCTCCTTCTCCTCCTCCTCTCCGGCCCACCGAACGCCGACATCTTGGACCACCCTTTGGTCCTGGAGGGAGAACCTGGAGTCCACCGGCCTGCAGAGCAGAGGACACGGAGCTCCGGACTTCATGGAGAAGGAGATCGAGGAGGTGCTACGACGGGAGGAGGAGCTGAAGCAGCTGAGGGAGTCCAGGGAGGAGTCCAGGGAGGAGACTAGGGAGGAGTCCAGGGAGGAGTCCAGGGAGGAGACTATGGAGGAGTCCAGGGAGGAGACCAGGGAGAAGACTAGGGAGGAGTCCAGGGAGGGGACTAGGGAGGAGTTGAGGGAGGAGACCAGGGAGGAGACTAGGGAGGAGACCAACCCAACGCTCCTCTCTCCTGCTCCTCTGGTGGAACATGAGACCAAGATGGCCGCCAGTCAGTTCTACCCTGCTGTGAAGACAGGTATGTACAGATGTCTCCCAGCAAGACAGACACACAACAGACACACAACAGACATACAGCAGACACAACAGACACACAACAGACACACAACAGACACACAGCAGACACAGCAGAAACACAACAGACACACAACAGACATACAGCAGACACAACAGACACACAGCAGACGCAGCAGAAACACAACAGACACACAGCTTCTGCTGTGTGACACACACTAACCAGAGACAATGAATAACTTCAATAGAGACAAGACCAAAGTCCAACAGGACCAGGACACATTCTCACTTCCTGTCAATCAGTAACCAGACAACAGGCCGCAACCACAGACACACAACAGAGACACAACAACTACACAACAGACACACAACAGGCTCACAAAACAACAACTACACAGCATACACACAACACAACAACTACACAGCATACACATAACACAACAACTACACGACAGACACACAACACAACAACGACACAACACATACACAACAGACACACAACACAACAGACACTCAACACAACAACAACACAACATACCGAACCAGATCAGAACCTTAGAACATCACAGGTTCTTTAATACTAAAGTTCTAACAACAGAACCAACAGAACATCACAGAGGAACCAACAGTTCAACATGAGAAACAGGTGAAAGGAAAAACTCCCTTTAAACAGGAAGAACCCTCCAACAGAACCAGAACCAGAGGCTGCTGAGGCTCGACCTTTCTGCAGGTTCTCTGGACCTGTGTAGTTCTGGTCTGTGGTTCTGACCCACCAACAGTTTATTGTCTCTCTGCTCTTCCCCCAGTCAAGCCAGATGTTCTCCTACTCTGGTTCTGGTTCTGTTGGGCGTGTCCTCCTGGGTCTGGGTCAGGGATCAGCTGACATCACAGTGCGTTCCCTATGAAATCATTGATGACATTATCATGTATTCCTTCCTGCGTTTCAGACACACCTGTCAGTGTGTCCTCGTCCTCTCCTCATGTCTCCGTCCGTCTGTCCTCCGTTTCCTTCATCACCGCTCAACCGTGGACCTCCTCCCCTGCTCCTCCTCCTCCCTCCTCCTCCTCCGCGGTCCGGTCCGCCCCCCCCGCTGTCCGAGGACTGACAGAGACTCTGCTGCAGGACTTTGAGGAGCGACGGGTCAAACTGAAGCTGGAGGACAGCTCGGTGAGCCTTTATTCTGGTTCTTTTTTTGGTAGTCTTCAGTGTGAGGACATCCTGTCTGCTGAGGTTTCAGTTCATCACAGTAACATGTTTGTTTGTTTGTTTGTTGTCAGTATGCAGGAATCCAGCTGGTCGACGACGTCAACAACGAGGTACGTCCTGCAGTTCAACATTCAGGACCAGTAAAGTTTGATAAAGTTGAATAAAGTTCAGTAATTTACTGCTGGTGTGCATGCACATGTGTGTGTGTGTGTGTGTGTGTGTGTGTGTGTGTGTGTGTGTGTGTGTGTGTGTGTGTGTGTGTGTGCGTGCGTGTGTGTGTGTGTGTGTGTGTGTGTGTGTGTGTGTGTGTGCGTGTGTGTGCGTGTGTGTGTGTTTGTGCCTGTGTGTGTCTGTGTGTGTGTTTGTGTGTGCGTGTGTGTGCGTGTGTGTGTTCGTGCCTGTGTGTGTCTGTGTGTGTGTTTGTGTGTGTGTGTTTTCAGGTCGTGGAGTCGACTCGAGTTGTTCGACATAAGAACCAGCGAGCGCTGCGCTGGGAGGCCGGAGTGTTCACCAACCAGGAGGGCCAGTGAGACCAGATCCAGGACCAGATCCAGGACCAGATCCAGGACCAGATCCAGGAGGGCCATTCTGAGGACAGTCTGTTCAACAGCCTGACTGATGTCTTTCTTTCAGGTCCAAATGGTTTTAAAGGTGGACACTGCTGGTCCAATCATCTGCTGAGTTTCCAACAGAGACAAGAAGAGAAAAAAAAGACCTAGAAGAAGAGTAATAAAGTTGTAGAACAAGAGAAATAAAGAGTTCCAGTGAGTGAAGCTGTCGTCCTTTAATAATGAAGCAGCACAACAGGAAGATTCTGATTGTTTTCCTGCTTTGAACCTGATTTATCTGAAAGTGATGAATAAAAGCTGAAAAGTGTCTGCTGCCTGTTCACTGAGAGTACTGAACACAACCAGACCACACTGGGACTGACTGACTGACTGACTGACTAACTAACTAACTAACTAACTAACAACTAATTAACTAATTTGCCTTTATTCTGAAAAACAGAACATATTTCACCAGATTGTCCCTCCAGATGAGATGTCAGAGTCTGACCAGATGAACAGGAGGTTCTTAAAGGTGGTTCTAGATGAACAGAAGGTTTTTAAAGGTGGTTCTAGATAAACAGGAGGTTTTTAAAGGTGGTTCCTGATGAACAAGAGATTCTTAAATGTGGTTCCTGATGAATAGGAGGTTTTTAAAGGTGGTTGTAAATGAACAGGAGGTTTTTAAAGGTGGTTCTAGATGAACAGGAGGTTTTTAAAGCTGGTTCCTGATGAGCAGGAGGTTCTTAAAGCTGGTTCTAGATGAACAGGAGGTTCTTAAAGGTGGTTCCTGATGAACATGAGGTTTTTAAAGGTGGTTCCTGATGAGCAGGAGGTTCTTAAAGCTGGTTCTAGATGAACAGGAGGTTCTTAAAGGTGGTTCCTGATGAACAGGAGGTTTTTAAAGGTGGTTCCTGATGAGCAGGAGGTTCTTAAAGCTGGTTCTAGATGAACAGGAGGTTCTTAAAGGTGGTTCCTGATGAGCAGGAGGTTCTTAAAGGTGGTTAAAGACAGTTTGACGTTTTAAACCTTTGTTGTGTTTGTAAACGCGACTTGTCACTATTTGTTTGTGGACGGATGAACCTGGAAGACTTCGCACAGGGTTAAAAGTTCCCTCACCCAAGGCTGGCCGCGGAGCTGCCCGCGGCCTCTCCCCGACACACCGGAACAGCAGGACGGATAGAGGACTGCTCACACACGTTACATTAGACATTCCACACACACTCTAACACACGGTTCACACCGTGTTTAGTTGTGAAGCCGTTTGATTAAAAGCTTCAAAGGGGTCCGAGTGTTTTCAAGACAGGCAGCTGTAGAGACAGCCGTATGAGCTTCGGGGTCCTGATTCATTGTTGAAGTGAGTGAATGGTTTGTTTGCTACTAGCTACTCTTAGATGTTAGCTGCTGATACTTCAAAGCGATTCTGGTTCTATTTTACATTCTTTATTCTTTATTCTGAAAAACGACTCCTTTTTTAACATTTTAATCTGCGTCACCGGAGCTGAAAACGGAGGCAGGTGAGCTCATGTTAGCGGCTAACTCTGTAGTTCAACCACTGCTAACTAACCACCGCTAATTAACCACTGCTAACTAACCACTTCAATCCAGAGTTCTTTAAATACAGTGAAAGTAGAACTGCTGGTTAGTAGATTGAAACCTGAATGAAGTCATGAATGTTTCAGGTGAAGTTTTAAACCTGTTTATGTTGCAGACTGTAGGGGGCGCTGTGTGATGTCTGGGTTAGAGGTTAGAGGTCAGAGGTTAAGAGTTAGAGTTTAAGGGTTAAGGGTTAGAGGTTAAGGGTTAGGGTTTAAGGGTTAGAGGTTAGGGGTTAAGGGTTAGAGTTTAGGGGTTAAGAGTTAGAGGTTAAGGGTTAAGGGTTAGAGTTTAGGGGTTAAGGGTTAGAGTTTAGGGGTTAGGGTTAAGGGTTAGAGTTTAGGAGTTAAGGGTTAGAGTTTAGGGGTTAAGGGTTAGAGGTTAGGGGTTAAGGGTTAGAGTTTAGGGGTTAAGGGTTAGAGGTTAAGGGTTAGAGGTTTAAGGGTTAGAGTTTAGGGGTTAAGGGTTAGAGGTTAAGGGTTAGAGTTTAGGAGTTAAGGGTTAGAGTTTAGGGGTTAAGGGTTAGAGGTTAAGGGTTAGAGTTTAGGAGTTAAGGGTTAGAGTTTAGGGGTTAAGGGTTAGAGGTTAAGGGTTAGAGGTTTAAGGGTTAGAGTTTAGGGGTTAAGGGTTAGAGGTTAAGGGTTTAGGGGTTAAGGGTTAGAGGTTAAAGGTTAGAGGTTAAGGGTTAGAGGTTAACAGGGGTCAACATTTCCCTCTGCTGCGTGGATGCAAGTTGATCATTAATCTAAAGTGTGTCAAACAAAGGCAGCTCTCACAGATTGAACAAGCTGTGATTGAAGCACCTGATCAATAAACTGATGAAGTGTGTGTCTGTTGTCAGGTGAGGCGCCCACCTGTCCTCCCGCTTCTTCTTCTGTGGTGGAATCATGGAGCTGGCCTACGTGTGTGAGTGGGAGAAACGTCCGAAGAGCACTCACTGCCCCTCCATCCCCCTGGTCTGCTGCTGGTCCTGTAGGAACCTGGTGGCCTTCAGCACCGACCTGAAGAACGAGGACGAGGACAAAGGTAGAGAGAGAGAGACACACACACACTCACTCACTCACTCACTCACTCACACACCTGAGCAGTGAGTTTCTGTTTCAGATGTCAGCCACATGATCCACATCATTGACACCGAGCACCCCTGGGACGTTTACTCCATCAACTCTGGACACTCTGAGGTCATTTCCTGTCTGGAGTGGGACCAATCAGGTGAGGTTCACACCTGGATGTGGTTCCTGTGACTTACCTGTTTCACTGAATGCTAACATGTCGTTGTGACGGTTGTCGTTAGGCTCGAGGCTGCTGTCTGCGGATGGAGACGGGCAGATCAAATGTTGGTCGATGTCGGACCATCTGGTGAACAGCTGGGAGAGTTTCCTGTCCAGCTCTTTGGACGGAGATCCAATCGTAGCTCTGAGCTGGTTGCACAATGGAGTGAAGCTGGCGCTGCACGTTGAGATGGTGGGTTCATCATCGTGGGTGACCAGATGACCAGGTGACCAGTACCTCATCTCTCCTCCCTTCTTCTCCTCTCAGTCAGGGTCTACAAACTTCGGGGAGAAGTTCTCTCGGGTGAAGTTCTCTCCGTCTCTGACCCTGTTCGGGGGGAAGCCGATGGAGGGCTGGCTGGCGGTGACGGTGAGCGGGTTGGTCACCGTGTCGCTGCTGAAGCCGGGCGGCGCGCTGCTGACGGCCAGCGAGAGTCTGTGCCGGCTGAGGGGACGCGTGGCGTTGGCCGACATCGCCTTCACCGGAGGAGGGAACATCGTGGTGGCGGCCACCGACGGCAGCAGTTCCTCCCCCGTCCAGTTCTACAAGGTCAGAACCAGAAGAACCAGCGGGGAACCTGGCCTTCATGGTGACCTCTGACCTTTCCATTCTCTCTCCGTGTTCAGGTGGTCGTCAGCGTGGTGAGTGAGAAGTGTCGCATCGACACCGAGCTCTTACCGTCTCTGTTCCTACGCTGCACCACCGACCCGCTACGCAGGGAGAAGTACCCGGCCGTCACGCACCTCAAGTTCCTCACCAGAGAGAACTCTGAACAGGTACCAGAACTCTGAACAGGTACCAGAACTCTGAACAGGTTTTTCTATGTTGAGGTGTGACGTGTGTGTGTGTGTGTGTGTGTGTGTTCCAGGTCCTGTTGTGTGCGTCCAATCAGAGCGGCAGCATTGTGGAGTGTTGGTCTCTGAGGAAAGAGGGACTTCCTGTCAACAACATCTTCCAGCACCGATCACCTGTCGGTGAGAAACCCAAACCAGTTCACCTGGTCTGAAGGTGACCTCTGACCTCCTGTCTCTGACCTCTGACCCCTGACCTATGTACAGTCGGTGAGAAGCAGCCGACTATCCTGAAGTGGAGGATCCTGACGACCACCAACGATCTGGAGCGAGTGTCGGCGGTTGCTCTGCCCAAACTGCCCATTTCCATCTCCAACACTGACCTGAAGGTGGCGTCAGACACCAAGTTCTGCCCCGGACTCGGTGAGCAGAACACAGGAGAACTTTTGGAACCTGATCTGTGTCTGAATGTTAAAGATAGTTTATGAAACCTGCTCTGAAAGCTGATTTAAGTCCTGAACTAAGTGGTTGAACTCAGAGGAAACAGAATGTCTTCACAGTGACACCGCAGGTGGTCCAGGTGCTGCACCTTTAAGTTCAGTTGACCAGGTAGCGTTAACCGGGTAGAGTTAACCAGGTAGGTTTAAACAGGTAGAATTAAACAGGTAGAGTTAACCAGGTAGGTTTAACCAGGTAGAGTTAAACAGGTAGATTCCATCAGCTGGACCTTCTAACGTTCTGGACCACGTGCCCCCGGTCTCAGGTCTGGCTCTGGCCTTCCATGACGGCAGTATTCAGATCCTCCACCGTCTGTCCCTCCACACGATGGGCGTTTTCTACGGCTCCTCCTCCTCCTCCTCCGCCCAACGGCCCGGAGATGAGTCCGCCATCAAACGCCAAAGAACCACAGGCCCCGCCCTCCACTTCAAGGCCCTGCAGTTCTCATGGACCTCATTGGCTCTGGCTGGAGTGGACAACCACGGCAAGGTGAGGACACGCATCTGGACACACACACACCTGCACACACACACACACCTGGACACACACCGGCAAACACACCTGGAACCACACCTGGACACACACTTCACATCAGTTATTGATCAGCTGATCGATGAACCTGAACCAGATGAGACTCCTAGTGTCCTCCTCAGCTCCACATGCTGCGGGTGTCGCCCTCTATGGGTCAGGTGCTGGAGATGAACACGACGCTGCGCCACCTGCTGTTCCTGCTGGAGTACTGCATGGTGACGGGGTACGACTGGTGGGATGTGCTGCTGCACGTGCAGCCCAGCATGGTGCACAACCTGGTGGAGAAGCTGCACGAGGAGTACATGAGGCAGAACCAGGCGCTGCAGCAGGTGAGCAAGGCATGCTGGGAAAAGTAGTCACAGAGAACACAAAGAAAAACCCGCCCTCCTGAACCCTCATTAGTATTATTGATTAATGTGATCACATCGTCATCATCTTCATTTCCTGGTTTATTGATCGAAGACTTTGGAGCTCAATGACCAAAATCTTTTCTGTAAACACTTCGGTGTTTCAAACTGTCATTAATGATTAAATATACATCATTATTAATAATTATGTATGTGATTAAATTGTTTAATTTAAAGGCAAACAAAACATCACTGAAGGCCACAACAATGGTGAAACAAACACTTCAGCTGCTTTCACCATCACATGCCAGCTGACAACTTTAGTAACTGACACTTCATCTGTTAATGGTTCACTTCATCTGTAACGGTTCACTTCACTTGATTCACTTCATCTGTAACGCTTCATTTCACTTCATCTGTAACACTTCACTTGATTCACTTCATCTGTAACGCTTCACTTCATTCACTTCATCTGTTAGCGCTTCACTTCATCTCTTAATGGTCCACTTCATCTGTTAATGATTCGGTTCACTTCATCTGTCTTCTATATTTCAGCATTGTCAGACACTTCAGCTGCTTTCATCTCCTGATTCAGAACTTCGAGTTTATTGACAGAGTCAACAGTCATAGAATATTTCAGTTGCTTTCAGCTCGACACCTCAACTTATTTATTCTTAATCATTTAAACATTTTTTACTGCTTATGTACTAATGGACTCATTAACTGCTAACGTTTCAGCTGTCCTGATGTTTCAGGTGACACTTCATTTACTTTGTGTTTACATACAAACTGACACTAAAACTTTCAGCTCTGAAGTTTAAACTGTTGAAGTGAGTCTTCAACTGACTTTAGGAAACACACTTCAACTTCCTGCTCATCTGACATTTCCACTGCTTTTACCTCTTGACATTTAAACATAATAAAGTTTCAGCAGTCTTCCGGTGACACTTCAACTTCTTGACTTAGTTCCAGTTTCCTTGATGTTCTCAGCAGCACCAGCAGGAAACCACACTTCCCATGATGCCTCTGTGCGGGGGTCTGACAGCAGAGTCTCCTACGTTTCAGGTTCTGGCGACTCGTATCGTGGCGGTGAAGGCGTCTCTCTGTAAACTCTCCACGGCGACGGCAGCGCGAGCCTGCGACTTCCACGCCAAACTGCTGCTGATCGCCATCAGCTCCACTTTGAAGTCTCTGCTGAGGCCGCACGTCCTCAACACACCTGACAAGAGTCCAGGTGACCGCCTCACCGAGATCTGTGCTAAGAACACGGACACAGGTGAGACCACAGCATCATCACGTGTTAGTCAGCTGATGGACAGGACTGATCAACAACTGTTTCAACAGATATTGATAAGGTGATGATCAATCTGAAGACGGAGGAGTTCGTGTTGGACGGCCCCCCCCTTCAGTCCCTGCAGCAGCTGATCCAATGGGTGGGAGACTTTGTCCTCTACCTGCTGGCCAACCTGCCCAACCAGGTGAGCTAACGGGACAGCAGGCGATGACAACTAATTGGCAGGAGTCCATCAGGGGACTATAGGTGGGGGACACAACAAAGAGACACGAAACCACCACAAAGAGACACGAAACCACCACAAAGAGACACAAAACAACCACAAAGACACAAAACAACCACAAAGCGACACAAAACAACCACAAAGACACAAAACAACCACAAAGAGATACAAAAAAACCACAGAGGCACAAAAAAAACACTGAGGCACAAAACAACCACAAAGAGACACAAAACAACCACAAAGACAAAAAACAACCACAAAGAGACACAAAACAACCACAAAGAGGCACAAAACAACCACAAAGAGATCACATTAGGCCTGTTTGTCCTGCAGGGCTCCATGGTCCGGCCAGGATTCGGCTTCATGAGGGACGGGGCGTCTCTGGGGATGCTGAGGGAGATGCTGGTGATGATCAGGATCTGGGGTCTGCTGAAGCCCGGCTGTCTGCCCACCTTCACCGCCACCTCAGACAACCAGGACAGCATGCAGCTGCTGTTCAGACTGCTCACCAAGCTGTGGCTCTGCTGTAAGAACCATGTTACTGGTCCACTGGGACAGGACCCTCAGGAGTCCAACCGCTATGATCAGTCTCTAGACTGTAGACTGTAGACTGTAGTCTGTAGTCTGTAGTCTGTAGTCTGTAGACGGTAGTCTGTAGACCGTAGACTGTAGTCTGTAGTCTGTAGACGGTAGTCTGTAGTCTGTAGACAGTAGACTGTAGACTGTAGTCTGTAGACTGTAGTCTGTAGACCGTAGACTGTCTGTGGTCTGTAGACTGTAGACTGTAGTCTGTAGACTGTAGTCTATAGATTGTAGATTGGAATTTGTAGACCGTAGACTGTCTGTGGTCTGTAGACTGTAGACTGTCGTCTGTAGACTGTAGTCTATAGATTGTAGATTGGAGTTTGTACGCTGCTTTAAAACATGTTGTAACATGGTGCTGTCCTGCAGCACTGCAGTCACATCAAACAGACATCAAACAGCTGATACTGACTTCCTGCTTCCTGTTGGTCAGCCCGGGACGACGGCCCCCCCCAGGACCCTGATGAGAGCCTGATAGACGAGTGCTGCCTGCTGCCCAGTCAGCTGCTGGTTCCCAGCATGGACTGGCTGCCTGTCAACGACGGTGTCATCGTCAAGCTGCAGGGGAAACACCCGCTCAGGCTGCAGTTTGGAAAAGCTTCCTCTCTCCCTGGAGCAGGAAGCACCGCCCCCCTGGAGGTCTTCACAAGGTAACACACCTGGCCCCGGCCCTGTTTTTGCTGATTTGCTGTGTTTGCAGATGAACAGTGTGTGTGTGTGTGTGTGTGTGTGTGTGTGTGTGTGTGTGTGTGTGTGTGTGTGTGTGTGTGTGTGTGTGTGTGTGTGTGTGTGTGTGTGTGTGTGTGTGTGTGTGTGTGTGTGTGTGTGTGTGTGTGTGTGTGTGTGTGTGTGTGTGTGTGTGTGTGTGTGTGTGTGTGTGTGTGTGTGTGTGTAGGAGTCCCAGCTCTCAGAAGATGGATAACCTGCG